>NW_028251911.1:0-58273 GCF_964263255.1 Lissotriton vulgaris | reverse complement strand
CCCTAATAGTCCCAGTACTTAAGCCCAGAAAACCGCCCCATGATGAAACAGCACATGGACCGCTGTCCATGCTGAACATGGACTATAAAATATTAAGCAAAGGTATAGTGAATCGATTGCTTCCCCACATGCCCCAACTAGTGCACATGGACCAAATGGGATTCATACCACAAAGGAATACTGACATTAACATCAGGCATCTCAGGGCATAATGAGGGCAGAGGACTATGCCATAGATGAAACTGCAATATTTGCAGTAGATATCAAAAAAGCATTTGACAACCTTAAATGGCAATATCTCTATAGAGTCTTTGAAGGGATGAGCCTAGGTGCGGGATTCATAAAACGAGTAAAATTGCTTTATCCGGATCGCAAGGCGAGGGTGCGGACGGGGAACGTAATCTCCTGGAGCTTGAGGGTAGAGAGAGGGACTCATCAGGGATGCCCTCTTTCCCCTCTTTTGTTCCCGCTGGCCATGGAACCACTGTCTTATCGGGCCAGAATCGGACGGGACTATACTGGGCTGGTGATCAATGGCGCATTTTTTTTATTTTTTATTTTACAGAGTTTTATATAACACAAACTTAACCCGAAGTATCGGGTATCAGAGCACTTTACATAACACCAGTTGCGTTACATGAGGACACATTCATTTTTGTTAGGCCCGGGGAGATTAAGTGATTTGCCCAGAATAACAGGATGTTCAGCGTCATTGCCAAGACTCAAACCCAGTTCCCCAGATTCGAGGTCGACCGCCCTGTCTGTTAGGCCAACTCCTCTCCCCAGCACTCTATGTAAATGACTTACTCCTCTTTTTGCCAAATACAGGTGGAGACTTTCAGGTGGCCAGGGGTATGTTAGAAGAATTTGGAACACTTTTGGGAATGCGAGTAATCTGGCAGAAATTTAAGGTGTTCCCTGTGATGCCTCTTAGACGCCCTCCAGAGGATCTGGGGAACTTACGATGGGAGCCCATGTGCCTAGAATATCTGGGAGTGACTGTATACCTTGACTCAGCAGACCTGATAGAAGGTAATGTGGGAAAGGGGATATGCACTCTCTGCACCTCCATGGACTTTTGGGGGTCCCTTCAGCTGTCGGTGGCAGGCAGGGTGGCCCTCCTGAAGATGGTGATGCTGCCCCATCTGCTATACATATTTGGGACACTCTTGATTTGGAACCCATGTGTGACATTCCGCGAACTAAACTCATAGATTATAACTTTTTTGTGGGAGACAGGGCTCAAACGAGTGTCACTACGCACGCTGCAGCACTCTACAGCCAAGTGGGGGCTAGCGGTCCCTGACCTCAAAGCTTACTACCTGGCAGTACAACTGCAATGGTTTGTTCGATGGCTGGCGAGCAGCGGAGACTCAGAAAGGGTGCAATCACCATTTGCGCCAGAGCCCGAAGTCCTAAAGAAGATGCTGTTAAGGCTCAGACAGAGGCCCCATAGGAAGACAGATGAGGAGACGGTAATTAGGAAGTGCTGGGCGAGTTAGATACAAAGATTGAGCTGCAGGGTCCCCTACTCCCCAGACATAGCCATTGATATGCTCTGCCAGTTGCCGCATGGAGGGAACTGGGTTGGGCTAGATGACTGGAAAGAAGCAGGACTGAAAGTAGTTGGAGACCTCTTTAGAGAAACCCAAATGATTTGATTTGCAGGCCTACAAGAGGAGTTCAACCTCCCTCAGGGACATTTCCTACTATGCAGAGCTGTTACTGCGGCGTTTCAAAAAACACTGGACGATGGGGGGACAGAACCTAGAGCGCTAGATTGCTGTACACATGTAATCCTCAATGAAGGTAGGATAAAAACAGTCTCTTGTGCATATACAGAGCTATTAGGTGGGATGTTGAGAGGCCCATGGATCGACTAAGATCCAGTGGGAGGAAGACTTAATGGTACCAAATACAGAAAAAGATTGGGATGCTATTGTGGAACACACCCTGAAGGTCTCTAGGAACACAAGGTTCAAGCTCATAAACTACAATGTGCTTCACAGGGCATACTTAACGCCAGCCAGGATCAGGCGCTACTTCCAAACGAAAGACACGGCATTCCCACGATGTGGGAATGAAGAGGCACACACCCTGCACATGTTGTGGGATTTCCCAGGCTTGTGTGACTTCTAAGAAGAGGTCCTAGTGATTGTTGAGACCGTAATAGATAGGCTAATTAAGCACACACAGCGCTGCTGCATACTTCACTGGTTCACAAACACTTTCAAGACAAACACTACTGGGAGATTCCAAGATTTAGCGTTTGTACTTGCGAAAAGGGAAATCACAAAGAACTGAAAGTCCGCAAGAGGCCCCCAACTAGGGAGCTGGAGAAGGGAAATGGAGCAATGGGCAGCTGCAGAGCATAGAGTCTTACTGCACGCAACGGACAGAGGCGTAGGAAACCTAGAAACAACTAGGGCCTGGGGGAACCTAGTGAATGACCTGCAAACACCAGACCTAGATGATACAGCAGATGACCAGCCGGACTTTCCACCATAGAACAGGGACAATGAAATAGGGCCACTGGACATACGAGAGAGTTAAAGGTCCTATGCATTGCCGAGAGGTGGGACAGCCCCCTGCTTTCCCTCACCCCCACCCACAAACCAAGCGTCGCCCACATTAAGAACGACGCAGATAGATGAAGGAGTAGCACATAATACTGACACATGCAATTGACACTAAGCAACTTGTTTAAGGGTGGGGGGATGGAGTTGAAATTTAGAACTAGTTGAACTTGTTGATCTATTTCACCTGAACGGATCTTAACATAGATGAATGAGAGAATACTATAAGGTATACTATGGGTCAAATGTGTTATACTTGAGATGTAGTAACGTCTGTGAATGTTATGTACAACAAATGCCAATAAAATAAAATCTGTTTAAAAAAAAAGTTTAGAATTGGTATCCTGCTATTAAATTCCTTTACTTCCTCATGGGACAATAACAGCTCCTTAACCCCCAACTGCCTTTTTTTGTTTGCAGTTGAAAGAATCTGTGGACCGTTTTTCGTTCTTTTATCCTAGCTATGTCTTGACCCACAAGAAAAGGATCATCCCAGTGTGTAAGCTGATGGGCATTGCCCACTATTAGGAAGCATCCAGGAAATTTAGATGTGACAAAAAACAGTTAATTCTGTGTAGCGTGTCTAGATTTTTACTATGGCTATGGAGAATTAGATCTAATAAGTTAACTATGACGTCCTAGTGGAAGGTTCATATTTTATATTATGCGTTATTAATTATAAGTCACACATGCACTTTCAGAGGTTTGTTGAGGTCAGAAAATCTTTTCAAATGGCTGACTTCTGAGGGTAGTAGATAGGGTTATTAGATCTAATTACTGTATTGGCTCTCATATTTATGTGTTTTTAAATCATGTTTATTACCAGTTTTAATCATTTTAGGCTTATTTATTGTATTACTGTTACTCTCTTATTTTTAAAGTGGCATCAGAATACTTGTTTTGTTCTTATGAATTATTATGGTTGTCAAGGCCGAAATAAATGATCAAATTGAATTGAGCAGATCAGTCAGTTGGGGGCAAAGATGAAAGAGAGGGCAAATACAGTTTTATTAATTAATAATACCATTGGTGCTATTCAAATAAAATGCATGATATTTCGCAGCTAGTAAACTAAGCCCAGCACAAGGCAAGGCAAAACCAACCCCTGCTGCACACAGAATGTGAAAGGGTACTGGCAAGACATAGAAATGGCAGGGTTGATTAGCATAAACTTTGTTGCTAGAGGTGGCTGGGCATAGGGCTAGTTCGCAGGCAGTACGCAGACCAGAATGGGTACATGGTAGTTGATACACAATAAGGCTTGGCTGGTTGCAGCAGGATGGGAGCAAGGCTTAACCCTGCATCCAACCCCTACAGTGTACAGTCAAAGGCCATGTGAAGATTGGGTTGGGCAGCCTCCATTGTAAATAAATCATGAAAAACATGAAATACAGTGAAATAACACAGTTACAAAGTGAGGTATGGGTCTAGATTATACTTGTTTAACTACTGCAATTCCCCAGTTATAGTGTGGAATGCACAACAAAAACTGTGACATTTGCAATGCTCAAAAAATAAGTTAGCTAAAATACAGAATTAAATAAAAGAGCAACACAGTGTCATGGCGGATAGTGCGAATTATGGCATGTGTTGTGTACGTTGCTACCCTTAAATGATGAATTTCAGTGGTTTCAGAAGTTTGCACCAGAACCATAACTCACTTTGCAATTGTATTTTTTCAGTCAAGAAATCTATATATATATATATATATATAACCTACTGGCGGTCGCCAGTAGGTATATATAGTTAGGATTTTTTCTCTATGGGACTTTTGAAAATTCTATGTCTAATAACTTTGGCGTTTGTGAACGGAATCGGCTGAAATTTTCAGGAAAATGGCACATTCTATTTCTGAGCAGCCCCTGTAAATGTGGGGGGGTTTCGTCAAGGGGGGGCCGAGAAAAAAGGGGGTCCCAAAACACGTTTTTCCCATTCATTTTTCCATAGGGCGTTTGGCCTTACTTTTAGCTCAAACGGCTGAGTGGATTTGCACGAAACCTGGCAACATTGTAGGGACTGTTAGCCCGATGTGCCTTTGCTAGGTCTCAATATATGTGCTCCAGTGGATTTTGAGAAATTAACATTTTAAAAAACAGATATATCTGTGACAGCGTCCCGGGTAGCGCTCCGGTTCGCGAACTTTTTGCGTAACGGAACTTTACGAAGCGAAGCTGATTGGCTCTCCGGTGTCTGTCAACATTCTAAACAGTCTGGAACGGCCGCCATCTTGTCTCTTGGTAGGATCGAGAGACAAGAGGAGGAGAAAAACGAATTCAATGGGGCAATTCAATGAAACGTGTTATTTTTAGGTCATGTGATCAAGCCTTCCATCATTAGGAAACCAAAAGTAAAATGAACCAATGAAAAGTTTTATAAACAAGCTATAAAAAGCCTACAAAATCCGTTGGCCTGTGAGGCGGCGTCAGTAGCGGACCGATGTGCGAATAGGCCGAAGGCACCACAACGCACTGAGATCCGGATGGCACTGAGGTGGTGTCCTGCAAGTTGCCGCACTGGTGTGGCCATCCTACAATGCTGCGCCGAAAGACGGCGTGGGGTGCCCGGGGGGGGGGGGGAGGCGGCGCGAACGGGCCTCTCCCGCCTTCCCAGGTGGAAGCCCCTCATCTGCAGTGGGGCGCCCCTTAGCGTTTCCCTCGCCGTCCAGCAGAGTTGCACCCGCACTTGCTGCTACAGTAGGCCGAAGGCAGCACAACGCGCCGAGATCCGGATGGCACCGAGGTGGTGTCCAGCAAGTTGCCGCCTTGGTGTGGCCATCCTCCAATGCTGCACTGAAAGACGGCATGGGGTGCCCAGGGGGGGGGGAGGCGGCGCAAACGGGCCTTCCCCGCCTTCCCAGGTGGAGGCACCTCATCTGCAGTGGGGCGCCTCTTAGCGTTTCACTTGCCGTCCAGCTGAGTTCTGCCCGCTCTTGCGGCACAGTGCCTCACCCGCCATCCAGCTGAGTTCCGCCCGCTCTTGCTGCACAGTGCCTCACCCGCCATCCAGCTGAGTTGGGCCCGCTCTTGCGGCTACAGCGTCTCGCCCACCATCCAGCTGAATTGCGCCCACTCTTGCGGTGCAGCGATAGGCGGCTGCAACAGGACTCTCAAAATGGCGGCCGGCTCTTTGGATTTGGGCCTGGTCCACTAAAATAGCCCTGGGACACCTTGGAACTCGGACGCTTGCCTGCTAGGGCATGGGCCCCATTCCCGAAAGCGTCCCCTCTTTTGTTCTTGTTGCTTATTTCTTCTGTTGTCATTTAACGGAACCTTTTTGGACTGCCGAAAGGGGTTCTGGTCCGACCGCTGGTTGGTGGAGACATTTTGACTATATCCTGGACCTGCCCGGCCTCGCCCAAAATGGCGCCGGTATAAATGGGACTCGTAACTCCTTGTTGTGTACTGGTTGCCCAACCTTGATATCACGAGATACGTATGCAGTTTTGAAGCACATGACGGGCGGGGACGAGTACTGATTGAACATTTGGACATCCCTATTGATATTAAGTTCTGATGTGTTATTGATTACTGTACTATTGAAAGTTTGAATTAACGTCACCCATGGTACTTGCCCGCAAATGTATATCTAGATAATTTTATTGTAACTGGCCCTGTCGTACTTTAATTATAAAATGTACGGCCACCGATTCCGCAACTGTTAGACACCTTAGTTCTTGCAACCTAATGGGTCGCACGTTACGTTCTTCTACAGTGTAAATGTCCCCTCATCATATACGATTCCAGTTTGCTCCGTGGCCGGCCCACGTGGTTATAGGCCCGTATTTGTATACTGACATTTTCACAATAAAGGTTTTTAAAACAAAACGTGGTAGTAGTACCTAGATTGGTAAAGTTTTGAATAATAGCCACTGTTTTCGAATCAGTAAAAGGCAAGTGAAATAAAGCAGCCCGATTACATGACGGTTAAAAGGTATAATACGTAGGAACGCAGTAAAGATAAATGGTCAAGGGCTGCTGTGTTTTCCACTCCCGCAACATAAAGTGATCGATAAGAATCCGATATTCATGCCTATCAGCGACTAAGACAGCAGGCCGAACCTCTTTAGTTCAACGGCTCCCTCATGGGATGAAGAAACGCCCTTTTTCTCGAAATAGGAATATTTTACTTGCAGGACAGTTGTAAATTTCCCGGGAAAATACATTAGCCAGGAACATTGTTAGTGATAAACTGTAAATGCATCTGGGTCCTTTGCTTTACAAGTCAGAGTGAGAAAAAAAAAGGTGGGGCTTTCATCATTTGGGAAAAAAAAATGTTCGAAAGCAATGAAAAGTGTTATTTTTAGGTCATATGACCAATCCTTCCATCATTAGAAAAACAAAAGTAAAATGAACCAATGAAAAGTTTTATTAACAAGTCACATGACCTGTTATGCTTACGTTACGCGCTGCGCGCCGCGCCCTGGATCGCTTCCGGGAAGCTGCGCCTCGCGCACCGGAGCACTTCCGGGTGCGCTAACGCGGCGCGTCATATGACGCATTACGCGACAACGCAGGTCCGGAATATAGTCAAAATGTCTCCACCAACCAGCGGTCGGAGCACAACCCCTTTCAGCAGTCCAAAAAGTTCTGTTAAATGACAACAGAAGGGACAGGCAACAAGAACCATCAGTCAAAGAGAGGAGGGCAAGTTCTTCTCTACCGGGTCACGTTGGGGCTCCACCGGAACTGATCGAATTGGTAGTCTACAGTGTTTCTGGATGTTTCAGACTGAAGCTGGCGTCAGCATGAGAGCACCACCATCTCGTGGCTACGTCGTGGCCATTCCGCGAGCAATCATGGCAGTCGCTCCCCACCGGAAGTCTGCGGGAGTCGGGGGTCCCGGTGACTGTTGTAGAATCTTCGAGGCTGAGGGTACTCCTTTGGGAATGGGGCCCATGCCCTAGCAGTCAAGCGTCCGAGTTCCACGGTTGCCCAGAGCCATCTTTGCAGGCCAGGCCCAAGTCAGTGGAGCCGACCGCCATTTCGTGAGCTCCGTAGCAGCCGCCTGTCGCTGTACCGAAGATTGGGTGCAATTCCGTTGGATGGCGGGTGAGACGTTGTAATAGCAAGAGCAGGCGCAATTCAGCTGGCCGAGTGAGGCACTGTGTCGCAAGAGCGGGCGCAAGTCAGCTGGTCGAGTTAAGCGCTGGGGTGTAGCTGAGAAACCTCCACCTGGGGAGGTGGGGGAGGCTCGTTCGCGCCGCCTCTCCCTTCTAGTGCACCCCACGCCGTCTCCTGGCGCAGGTATATGTGATGGTCGGACCAGGGCACCGCAGGACGTGTCTTCAGGTCAAACGGATTGTGGGACAAGGTGTGGAGCAGGCGCAATTATCTCGGGGAACTCCGTCAAGCGGTTCAGGGAGGCACAGCATCACATTGTTTTTCAATGCAGTCAGGTCCACAAACAGCCCCCACTTACTTTGAGAATAGTGAAGCTGCAGCAGGTGCAAATAAGCTTCAGACAGTGTTACAAGCGCTGCTCAGAACCCTCAACTATGGCACCCAACATCCAGGACTTATGCCATTTGTGCAAGGCAGTGACATCGAAGCATCTCAGGGACCAAGCAACATACCATATCCAGAGTCCTTACCACAACCTCTGCCTTCCTTCTTACCTAGGTATTGTTCTTTCACTCCCACTCCAGGCTTTTAGTCTGTGGATGGAAAACCATGAACCTACACTCACCTATGAAAATCTTACTATTGATGGTTGATTTTGAGCCCCAAATACAAAGGCTTGTTTGGATCGATGTTGCAGCAGGCTGCCATGTAAATAGTTATTTAATAAAACGTTTTACCCTGTTACTTTGCTGGTGTGTTGTATATATTTATAATATTTGCATAGGGTTTGTCGTTATTTTGGGTGGTGTGGGCGGCGGAGCCAAGCTGTCTTGCAGCCATCATGGTGTCGAGCTCAGTTCCTCTCACTAGTTTCGTATTTCTCATGAGGGGTTGTTCATAATGTTTCTATTTTAGCGAGGTCAAAAAGAGATCCCATTAGTGGCCTACTGATTTTGCTTGATTCCTTTTGTTTTTTTAACGATTTTTCACTATCTGCAAAGACTAAACAGAGTATTGCGACTCTGTGCTTGTTTGTAAATAGAGAATGAACCAAAGAGAACCAATTCCAAAACAATAAATGCTAGGATAACAATCAATCAAATGGAGAGGAAAGCAGGCACGACGGATTACAACGGGGGCAAAGGCCTGCGTTACCTACCCTTCACTATCTGCAAAGAGAGAATACTCCTAAAAGAAAAGAGGAGGGGGGGGAAGCGTTCAAAGCACATCAGCGTGCATAAACACGAAAATGTTTTTACCTACCACGTACTTGACGTTTTAAAGCTTTTGATATTTGCTATTAAAAAACCATTGAAATTCACTGAAAAGGCCATAGGTTATAGACCATATATAGTTAGGAATTAGCATTTACAAAACCTTGAAAATTCACTGAAAAAACCATGGGTTATAGACCATATATAGTTAGGAATTAGCATTTACAAAACCCTATTTTACTCACACAAAACCATTGACATTTCATATATAGTTAGTTGCACTAACTATATATCGCGCACCCGCAATCCACTGCTGATCATGTCACATGTTACATCATTCATAACATGATCAGTGACATCACTGATGACATCATTGATGACATCACTGATGACATCTCAAATGACATAACTGATGACATCACTGATGACATCTCATTTGACATTACTGATCACATCACTGATGACATCATTCATGTGATAATACAGTGAACCTCTTCAGACTCTAATATAATCTTAGATACACTCAGAGTAAATAGACACTCACAGACTGTCACTCATCCATGGAGTTACTCACACACCTAGTCAGTCATGCAAAGAATCAATCACACTTCCATTTCCTCAACTATACAGTTATACACACCTTACTTATTCAAACATATACTAACACATATTTACTCTCTTATACAATCCCTGATACAAGTTCACAATGATCCATACAGCCACTCACAAATTCACTGGCTCTTATGCACAGTTATTTATATATGTCAACTCTCACATGTACTGTGTTTTACATATGTACTTACTTTGACATGTAGCATTGAGATATCCATTCACTCACCAATACACTCATGCACACAGTCAACCGCCCATACAGCTGTTTCCACATGCACTTTTGAACCCATACATCTAGTGAATCAACTGCTCACACATCTATGCACAGAGTCATACACCTCCCAGCCACCCACACACACACTCAGTCTCCCATACAAATACTTGGGCAACGAATCAATAACCCATATACTTAATCATAAAGCTACTGATCAACACATGTAGCAGTTTACAGAACAACAGATATAATGATGCACAAATTAAGAAAGTTTAGTCACTAACCCATGCACTCAGTGAGACACATTTAATCACTCACTCATACAGTCAGTCATGCACCTACTAAATCCTTCATCCAGACACTTATACATCCACTCATTCTTCAATATGTAAGACATATTTTGACTTTTCAGAAACATACAGTCACTGGATGTTGTCATCAGTGATGTCATCAGTGATGTCATTTGAGATGTCATCAGTGATGTCATCAGTGATGTCACTGATCATGTCATGGATGATGTAATATGTGACATGATCAGCAGTGGATTGCGGGTGCGCGATATATAGTTAGTGCAACTAACTATATATGACATTTCAATGGTTTTGTGTGAGTAAAATAAGGTTTTGTAAATGCTAATTCCTAACTATATATGGTCTATAACCCATGGTTTCTTCAGTGAATATATATACCAACCGGTCACTGTGCAAACAACGCCTCATGCACATTACCCAGTACGCAGACAACGATAAATACGTCCGAAGCCAGTCTTCAGGTTATATTTTTGATTTTATTTTTCAAGCATAAAGTGCAGGGGTGCAAAAAACGCTGAACAGACGCGTTTCGGGCGTGAACGCCCTTGCTCACTGTCAGCGGGTGAATGGACTAGTTCACATATAAATAGCACACAGCAATTTCAAAAGAGCGCGCCCAATGTTAATTAGATTCATCAACATAATCGAAGGACTTAGCCCAACACTCAGTTTGGCCCAACAACATCCGTAGAGGCCATGTTGAAATGGTCAGAGTCTTCCCAAATACAACATTGCGAACATGGGTTGTATGCAAGTACAAATACTATTTACAATAAACTTGATTCAAACTTTGTCTTACTTATGATACAAATGATCCATAGATTCTGTTAAACCACATTTTAAAGTGCAAATGCATGTAGTAAACTTATACCTACAGTGCAAATTTCTCCTTTATAAATGAAGTGCAAAAGTGCTGCGTTATACATTCTGTGCAAATACACTGTATGAAAGTGCTTAGATAATATCTGTGCAAATACGCAATATTAATAAGCATGGTCATAATGGATCTAAGACAAAATGCATTCCTCACTTGAAAAGAAATGCACTTGACAAATTATTCGTAATCGCATGTATCCATACCAATATTTTTGGGATACTCATAGTGTATATCATGGCCTTCTAAACAGGGCTTGTGCGCATACCATACAAATCAGAGAATCACCAAATTGATCTATTGTGCGCTTATATTTACGAATGTATAAGTCCATTAGTCCGAATAAACATAAACAGAAATAATAGTGAAGGAGTGAATAAGTGTCTATGACCAAAGGTATAAGACAACTAGGGTTGTTGGGAAATGAACAAATAAAACATAAATCTTCCTTTGATTACCAATCGTTACATTAAAACCTTAGTCTTAAGATGTTACATCACATCTTGATTTGCTACAGTGTATGTCAAAGTGGATTAGACATTTGTTAATCTTAAAGAACCATAGCCGCTGCCACCGGCCCATGTTTATTTGGTCTACTGCGGGATACTATAAGAGCTGGAAATATATGGAAGGTGCCAGGGATCCTGCATAAAATGACTGTTGTGCTCTCATAGAAAGAATTGAGTGATGCCCTTTGGTTCAGAAATGTAGGGGGAAATATTAAAGAAAATTACTCAGATCCTCCCCCATGTTCATACCTCCCGGGGTTTTACTGTTCAATCGAACAATGTAAAGTGACTCTAACTGCCTTAGCTGCTTCTCGTAATCGCCACCATTCTTGGAAGTTCTCACGGCATCAATCACAAAATATTTGAGATTGGTCAAATTCCTATCGTGATGTTGGTCGAAGTGCCGAGCTACAGGGTAACTCTGGTCGTAGTTCACTATGGCCCTAAGGTGCTGAAGGATGCGTTCGTGCACCGGAAGTTTTGTGCTTCCAACGTGTCGCAAATTGCAAGTGCAAGTAAGTACATATACTGCTAGTTCTGTTTTGCAAGTATAGTGGGCCTTGATAGTGATGGGTTTGGAGTCAAAGGGAGTCAGGTAGGATCTGGTATTGATGCCGAATTTGCAAGCATGGCATGAAATGCACCGGAAGAAACCCTTACGGGGTGACAACCAGTCAACATTTTTAGGTGTCTCCGGAGAACTTGAAACTAATTCGTTCCGCATACTGAATGCCCTTCTATAGGTCACTATGGGCTTGTTTGGCAAAATGTCTTTAAGTACAGGATCAGTTAGGATAACGGGCCACTGACCTCTGACCAAATTGGAAATTTGGTGCGCTTGGCGGCTGTATCCTGTGATCAGTCTCATGGCATTGCTGCTCTCATTTGGATTAGTTGTTTGGGAATCTGGGGTGGGGGCTTCCAATAGACTGTGCTGATCTAAATTATTGGCTCTAGTCTTTGCTTTGTTTAAGGCACTAGTCTTATAGCCCCTAGCTTCTAACCGTTTTTTTGCTTCGTTTTGGTGATGATCCCGAAGTTCCACTGTGCTACAAGTCCTATGAATTCTAAGTTATTCCCCATAGGGGATTGATCTGATGGTGTGTTCGGAGTGAAAGCTTCGTGCGTGCAGGATAGTGTTACCTGCCGTGCTCTTTCTAAAAAGGCTCGTGGTTAGTGTGTCATTCACTACTTCTACCAGCACATCCAAGAAGCTGATCTTATCTTTACTAATTTCAGCACTGAATATCAGGTTAGAATCGTTTACATTAATAGCTTCTACAAAATGTTGTGCCTCTTCCAGATTCCCTCTCCAAATGATAAATACATCATCAATATACCTCATGTATTTCACAATGTTGTTATGCCAAGCATCCGAGTGCTGAACCCTGAGGACATGTTCCTCCCACCAGCCCACGTGGAGCCCCGCGTAGCTGGTGGAGAAACATGCCCCCATGGCCACACCCCTCAGCTGCTTGTAGACTTTGTTATCAAACAAAAAAACATTGTTGTTTAGACAACATTCCACCATGGTTATTAACATGGAATTATGCTTGTATAGTTCCACCGGTCTTTTGTCTAAATGGAACTTAATAGCTTTAAGGCCATCCAAATGTGAAATACTAGTGTAAAGACTGGCAATGTCCATGGTGATTAGTAGAAAATCTGCAGACCACACACATTGGTTAATGTTCCTCAGGAATTCCGCTGTGTCCTTTATGTAAGCAGGGAGAGTGGTGACAAATTCTTGTAAATGATGATCTATATATTTGGAGGTATTCTCAAACAGACTGTTGATTGCCGAGACTATCGGTCTGCCTGGAACAGGTATTACTCCTTTGTGAACCTTGGGGATGAAATATATGTTGGGCAACACGGGATGGTCTTTGTACAGAAATTTCATCTCATCCCTAGACAAAAGACCTTCTCGCTTCCACCCATTCAGTTCTTTGTAATACGCTTGTTGGATGGATTTTGCAGTCTTTAGGTCTATCTGGGCATAGCAGACAGTGTCATTTAAATGTCTGTAAGCTTCTTCCATATATTGTGTCTTTCCCCAAAGCACCACATTGCCCCCTTGTCAGACTGATTGATGATTATTGCTTGGTTAGATTTCAACTTTTTCATCAAATCATTATAAGGCCTCATCTTGATACTTGTAGAACCTTGTTGTTTTCTGACTTGGGTGTGCAGTTTCTTTAAGCCATTTGTTAAAAGCTCTGCATATATGTCTATGGAGTCTTTTGGCATTGATGGGATAAAGGTTGATGGTGGTTTGAAAGAGCTAGCCACAGATTGCCCTACATCAATATCTTCCTCATGGGCAATGTCTTGAGTGCTTGAGCTGGATGTATTGTCATTGCGCAATGTGTGCATCGTTTTCATTAAAAGCACATCTTTAGCCTGTAACCCACTCCTCTTTGGAGTAGGGGCCATAGTTGCAGGTTTTTTTGTTGTTGCTAGGCCACCTTTAATGGCATAATATTTTCGCAATTTCAATTTTCTGATAAATTTAAACACATCCACTCTGGTGTTGCCATAGTTGAAATTACTCTCCGGGCAGTAAGAAAGTCCCAACGCAAGCAGTTGTTTTTCGGCCTGGTCGAGTTCAACGTTAGTAAGGTTGATAATGGTGTTGTCTTTTACTGTTTTTTGTTCCCCCAATTTTTCTTTTTCTGTTGTCGCCCCCTTCCTCTTGGCGCATTTCCTGCGTTCCCTCCGCCTTGCATTCCTGCGTTGTTTGTTTGCGCGTTTCTGGAGCGTAAAGTGCTCTTCCGCTGTAATCTCATAAACTCCAGTTCCTCTCTCAGAGTCAGTTGGCCCATATCCCCTTCCTCTGCACCTGGGGCTCCACCATCAGATTCTTCACTGCTTGGAAATAAACTCTCATTAGAGCTTGAGGCGATAGAATCGCATAATCCAACTGATGTGGGTTGGGCTTGTCTGGGCATGTTGCTTCCAGGTACCCGTTGCTTGCATAAATGATCGTATTTTCGTGCAAACGTGTAAATTTGCCCCAATTTATAGTCCTGTTCATCCCGGGCAAATTTGTACACTTTCCTAGTTGTAATCGTGCCCTCATGCTTGTTTAGACAATCTTTTATGTCTTTGCGTGTTTGCTCAATCAATGCACTGTCTTTTAAGAATTGTTCTTTAGTGAGTTCCTCATTTAGGCTGGCTATTTCAATGAGGTCCTTATCGCGATCACTTTTAGCATACTTGACTAAGAGGCATAGCAACCTCATGGAAGCCTCCAGGTTGCTCTCGGCCCAGTCCTTGAGTAGTAGGGGGTTCGGATTTTCAAAACTTGGCACCAACATAATTCTTAGGCCTCGTGGGACCCTGCCCACTTCGTGGTATTTTTCCAAGGAGCGGATCTCCCACCACTTTGTTAGTTCGCTCCTCATGTGCTTTTCCAGCTCTTTGAGTAATCTTTTGATATCGCTGTCTTTATCCACTGCAGTGTTTTTGTTTTTGTTCACATTACCACTTTGTCTTACTGTTGGCAAATTTAAAAACAGCTGGTCGAACGCCTCCTTCCGTTCCCGCTCTTCCGACATTTCGACCCCTATTTGTTATGCACTATAGATATGCAAAGTTCAAAGGAACAGCACAATAACAAATGCCTCTCATTACCGCTGGCTTATAGGACACCTCTCTAACCTGTTCCGGGTTACACATACGTCTTTGTCCGGCAGTCCTGGGTTCCCCGCTGGATGGCTCCGTCCTCCGACGGTTTCCTCAGCAGGAAAATCTCCGGTCGCCGGAAACTCGTCCCCTGTAAATCCTCGTGCACAGGGGCCTGACGTACTTTGCTTCCAAGCCAACTATCCCAATTGGTCCGTTTCCTCGTCAGCCAACTCGAAAGGAAAAAATCTGCGTGAACAGGAACCGACCTCGTCCTGTGACAAATGTACCTCCAACCGGTCACTGTGCAAACAACGCCTCATGCACATTACCCAGTACGCTGACAACAATAAATACGTCCCAAGCCAGTCTTCAGGTTATATTTTTGATTTGATTTTTCAAGCATAAAGTGCAGGGGTGCAAAAAACGCCAAACAGACGCGTTTCGGGCGTGAACGCCCTTGCTCTACTGTCAGCGGGAGAATGGACTAGTTCACAAATACATAGCACAAAGCAATTTCAAAAGAGCGCGCCCAATGTTAATTAGATTCATCAACATAATCGAAGGACTTAGGCCAACACTCAGTTTGGCCCAACAACATCCGTAGAGGCCATGTTGAAATGGTCAGAGTCTTCCCAAATACAACATTGCGAACATGGGTTGTATGCAAGTACAAATACTATTTACAATAAACTTGATTCAAACTTTGTCTTACTTATGATACAAATGATCCATAGATTCTGCCAAACCACATTTTAAAGTGCAAATGCATGTAGTAAACTTATACATTCAGTGCAAATTTCGCCTTTATAAATAAAGTGCAAAAGTGCTGCGTTATACATTCTGTGCAAATATGCTGTATGAAAGTGCTTAGATAATATATATATGAATTTACTGACCCATGCAGCCACTTATACAAAAAAATGTGAGACACTGACACAGATATTTATATATTTAAGCATTACTCTGTAATACATATATTCAGTTATACAATCAATTTTACAAAAAAAACAATCATTTAGACACTTATTTACCCATTTATTTTTCCATCGACCTTTAGGTATACATATATAAAAATTATTTATTTTTCAGAAAGACATACATTCACTGGATGATGTCATCAGTGATGTCATCAGTGATGTCATTTGAGGGTGAACAGACAAAATATCGACTCCAAAATATCGACTGGACATAATATTGAGTTTTAAATATAGACTGGACAAAATATCGACTGGACATAATATCGACTACAAAAATATCGTTTTTCAGGTAAGTGAAGTAATATCGACTGTTTAAAATATAGATAGCAAAAATATCGAATTTTTAATAATATATAATATTTTATAGTGTATTTTTATGTAATAATATGTGTGAAAAGTGTGTATTAATGTTATAAAATATTTTATTAAATGGAATTTGTTTTTTTAATAATTGTGTTATGTAATTCTGTAGCGGGTTGTGGGTTTATAGGGGAATAGGGTGGGAAGTAATTTAATAATAATTAATTAATTAATATATGTTTGTAAATATTTATAATTAATAATTAATTGATAATTATTAATAATTAGTTAATTAATTAATATAATTTTGTACATATTTTGAATTAGTAATTAATTGGTAATTGATTAATTGTAATTAGTTAATTACATTAATTAGAGTACATTTTAATATATAATTTTATGTTATTATTAAGTAATTAATTGGGAAAAAATAATATTAATTATTAAAATAATTACAGCTAATGTGCTAATATATTTACTTTATTGTTATTGTTAATTAATAATTAATTGGTAATTAAATAATATTGCTAAATTTTGGGTAAAGGAGTATTTTTAGGGTTCAGGGTCAGTTTTTAGTTTTTGGGTAAAGGGGCATTTTTAGGGTTCAGGGTCAGTTTTCAGATTTTGGGTAAAGGGGCATTTTTAGGGTTCAGGGTCAGTTTTCAGTTTTTGGGTAAAGGGGCATTTTTAGGGTTCAGGGTCAGTTTTCAGTTTTTGGGTAAAGGGGTATTTTTATGGTTCAGGGTCAGTTTTCAGTTTTTGGGTAAAGGGGCATTTTTAGGGTTCAGGGTCAGTTTTCAGTTTTTGGGTAAAGGGGCATTTTTAGGGTTCAGGGTCAGTTTTCAGTTTTTGGGTAAAGGGGCATTTTTAGGGTTCAGGGTCAGTTTTCAGTTTTTGGGTAAAGGGGCATTTTTAGGGTTCAGGGTCAGTTTTTAGTTTTTGGGTAAAGGAGTATTTTTAGGGTTCAGGGTCAGTTTTGGGTTTTTGGGTAAAGGGGTATATTTTAGGGTTCAGGGTCAACAAATAAGATTGTAATTTTTTTTTATTATTTTCATTTATTATTTAATTATTATAATTTAATTTAAGTATTTTTAAGTATATTTTAGTCATTTAAATTTAATATTAATTTAATTTAACACTGTTTTTAATAAAGTCGATAATTTTTACATCTATATTATTGTTAACGATATTTTGTACTCGATATTTTTGTACTTACCTGTTTGTAGATAGAAAGTCGATATTTTGTCTGTCAATATTTTGGCAACGATATTTTTGCAGGTCGATATTTTGGCAGTCTATATTATTTCAGTGATCCCTCATTTGAGATGTCATCAGTGATGTCATGAGTGATGTTACTGATCATGTCATGAGTGATGTAATATGTGACGTCATCAGCAGTGCATTGCGGGCGCGCGAGTTATAGTTAGCGGAACTAACTATAACCGAGGAATTTCAGTGGTTTTGTATGAGAGAAATGTCCAGCTAACTATAACATGGGTGAAAACTTTGTTTTTTTCAGTGAATTTCTAAGGTTTTTTAAATGCTAATTCCTAGCTATAAGGTGCCTGAAACCTATGGTTTTTTCAGTGAATTTCAAAGGTTATTGAAATGCTAATTCCTCACTATAACGTGCCTGAAACCTATGTTTTTCTGTTTTTTTCAGTGAATATATATATATATATATATATATATATATATATATATATATATATATATATATATATATATATATATATATATATATATATATATATATTCACTGAAAAAACCATAGGTTATAGACCATATATAGTTAGGAATTAGCATTTACAAAACCTTGAAAATTCACTGAAAAAACCATATGTTATAGATCATATATAGTTAGGGATTAGCATTTACAAAACCTTATTTCACTCGCATAAAACCATTGAAATTCGCATATATAGTTAGTTGCGCTAACTATATATCGTGCACCCGCAATCCACTGCTGATGATGTCACATATTACATCATTCATGACATGGTCAGTGACATCACTGATGACATCACTGATGACATCATCCAGTGGCTGTCTGTTTCTGTAAAGTTAAAATATATCTTACATATTGAAGAATGAGTGGATGTATAAGTGTCTGGATGAAGGATTTAGTAGGTGCATGACTGACTGTATGAGAGAGTGATTAAATGTGTCTCACTGAGTGCATGGGTTAGTGACTAAACTGTCTTAATGTGTGCATCATTATGTCTGTTGTTCTGTAAACTGCTGCATGTGTTGATCAGTAGCTATATGAGTAACTATATGGGTTATTGATTGGTTGTCCAAGTATTTGTATGGGAGAGTGAGTGTGTGTGTGTGTGTGGGGGTGGCTGGGAGGTGTGTGACTCTGTGCATAGATGTGTGAGCAGTTGATTCACTAGATGTATGGGTTCAAAAGTGCATGTGGAAACAGCTGTATGGGCGGTTGACTGTGTGCATGAGTGTATTGGTGAGTGAATGGATATCTCAGTGCTACATGTCAAAGTAAGTACATATGTAAAACACAGTACATGTGAGAGTTGACATATATAAATTACTGTGCATAAGAGCCAGTGAATGTGTGAGTGGCTGCATGGATCATTGAAAACTTGTATCAGTGATTGTATAAGAGAGTAAATATGTGTTAGAATATGTTTGAATAAGTAAGGTGTGTATAACTGTATAGTTGAGCAAATGGAGGTGTGATTGATTCTTTGCATGACTGACTAGGTGTGTGAGTAATTCCATGGATGAGTGACAGTCTGTGAGTGTCTGTTTACTCTGAGTGTATCTAAGGTTATATTAGAGTCTGAAGAGGTTAATCGTATTATCACATGAATGATGTCTTCATTGATGTGATCAGTAATGTCAAATGAGATGTCATCAGTGATGTTATCAGTGATATCATTTGAGATGTCATCAGTGATGTCATCAGTGATGTCATTTGAGATGTCATCAGTGATGTCATCAGTGATGTCATCAGTGATGTCATTAGAGATGTCATCAGTGATGTCATCAGTGATGTCACTGACCATGTCATGAATGATGTAATATGTGACATCATCAGCAGTGGAATGCGGGTGCGCGATATATAGTTAGCGCAACTAACTATATATGCGAATTTCAATGGTTTTATGCGAGTAAAATAAGATTTTGTAAATGCTAATCCCTAACTATATATGATCTATAACCTATGGTTTTTTCAGTGAATTTTCAAGGTTTTGTAAATGCTAATTATTAACTATATATGGTCTATAACCTATGTTTTTTTCAGTGAATTTCAATGGTTTTTTAATAGCAAATATCAAATGCTGTCAAATGTCAAGTACATGATAGGTAAAAACATTTTCGTGTTTATGCACGCTGATGTGCTTTGAACGCTTCCCCCCCTTACCCCCCTCTTTTCTCTTAGCAGTACTCTCTCTTTGCAGATAGTGAAGGGTAGTTAACGCAGGCCTTTGCCCCCGTTGTAATCCGTTGTGCCTGCTTCTCTCTCTATTTGATTGATTGCTATCCAAGCATTTACTGTTTTAGAATTTGTTCTCTTTGGTTCATTCTGTATTTACAAACAAGCACAGAGTCGCAATACTCTGTTTAGTCTTTGCACATAGTGAAAAATAGTTTAAAAAACAAAAGGAATCGAGCAAAATCAGTAGGCCACTAATGGGATCTGTTTTTGACCTCGCTAAAATAGAAACATTAAGAACAACCCCTCATGAGAAATACGAAACTAGTAAGATGAACTTAGCTCCACACCATGATGGCTGCAAGACAGCTCGACTCTGCCGCCCACCCCACCCCACCCAAAATAACGACAAACCCTATGCAAATATTATAAATATATACAACACACCAGCAAAGTAACAGGGTAAAACATTTTATTAAATAACTATTTACATAACTATTTTATACTTTTTGTTGCCCGATCCGGCTAGCTCAATCGATCGAGCATGAAACTCATGCACTCTGATAGCAAGCGTTGCTTCTGATGCTATGCAGACCAAAACTGCTTTTCAGTTTGTACATTGTTCTAGATTTTTCCATCCAAGGCTGGTTGAGTTTGTAGAACGATGGCTTCAGATTTTCAACATACGGTGTGGTGGCGCGGACTGAGAGGGGGCGCTTGGCTCCTGCCCCCTCCCCAAGTAAGATTTTCATACGTGAGTGTACGTTCATGGTTTTGGTCCCTGAGTTCTTCGATGTCACTGCCATGCTCAAATGGCATAAATCCTGGATGTTGGGTGCCATAGTTCAGAGTTCTGAGCAGCGCTTGTAACACTGTCTGAAGCTTATTTGCACCTACTGCAGCTTCACTATTCTCAAAGTAAGTGAGGGCCGTTTGTGGACCTGACTGCATTGTTAAACAATGTGATGCGGTGCCTCCCTGAACCACTTGACGGAGGCCCCCGAGGGGCGGTGAGATGGCACTTAGCTCCTGCCCCCTCCCCAAATCGTGTTGCCCTGGTGTGGCCTGAGATCGCCACCATAGGCGGCCGGCTCCCGGGGTCCGGCAGAACTTTTTGCCTTTTGATGACTCTTCCATTCTGGACCTTGTCCCACAATCCGTTTGACCTGAAGACACGCTGTAGTGGGGCGCCCCTTTACTGTTTCAGTTGCCATTCCGCCCGCTTTTGCTACACTGTGCCTCTTCCGCCATTCAGCTGTTTACCGCCCGCTCTTGCGACTACAGCGTCTCGCTCACCATGTAGTTGAGTTGCTCCCGCTCTTGCGATGCAACGATAGGCGGCTGCCACAGGACTCTCAAAATGGCGGCCGGCTCTTCAGATTTGGGCGTGGTCCACTAAAATGGCCCTGGGACACCTTGGAACTCGGACGCTTGCCTGATAGGGCTTGGGTCCCATTCTCGAAAGCGTCCCCTCAGCCTTGAAGATTCTACAAAAGTCTTGGGGGCCCCCGACTCCCGCAGGCTTCTGGTGGGGAGCGGCTGCCATGATTGCTCGTGGAATGGCCACGACTGAGCTACGAGATGGTGGTGCTCTCATGCTGACGCCAGCTTCAGTCTGAAACATCCAGAAACGCTGTAGACTACCAATTCGATCATTTCTGGTAGCGCCCCAACATGACCCGGTAGAGAAGAACTTGCCCTCCCCTCTTTGACTGATGGTTCTTGTTGCCTGTCCCTTCTGTTGTCATTTAACAGAACTTTTTAGACTGCTGAAAGGGGTTGTGTTCCAAACGCTGGTTGGTGGAGACATTTTGACTATATTCTGGACCTACGTTGTCGCGTAATGCGTTATATGACACGCCGCGTTAGCGCACCCGGAAGTGCTCCGGTGCGCGAAGCGCAGCTTCCCGGAAGCGATCCGGGGCGCGGCGCGCAGCGCGTAACTTAAGCATAACAGGTCATGTGACTTGTTAATAAAACTTTTCATTGGTTCATTTTACTTTTGTTATTTTAATGATGAAAAGCTTGGTCATATGACCTAAAAATTATGCTTTTTATTGGTTTCGAACATTATTTTTTCTTAAACATATATGTTATAATGTTCCAGGCTAATGTACTTTCCCGGAAAATTTACAACTGTCCTGCAAGTAAAATACATTCCTTTTTCGAGAAAAAGGGCGTTTCTTCGTCCCATGACGGAGCCGTTGAGTAAAAGAGGCTCGGCCTGCTGTCTTAGTCGCCGATACGCCTGATTATCAGATTCTTATCGATCACTTTATGTTGCAGGAGTGGAAAACACAACTGCCCTTGACCATTTATCTTTACTGCGTTCCTGCGTATTATACCTCTTATCCGTCATGTAATTGGACTGCTTTATTTCACTTGCCTTTTACTGATTCGAAAACAGTGACTGAAATTAAAAACTTTACCAATGTAAATACTACTACCATGTTTTGTTTTAAAAACCTTTATTGTGAAAATGTCAGTATACAAATACGGGCCTATTACCACGTGGGCCGGCCACAAAGCAAACTGAAATCGTATATGATGAGGAGACATTTACATTGTAGAGGAACGTAACGAGCGGGCCATTAGGTTGCAAGAACTAAGATGTCTAACAGTTGCGGAATCGGTGGACGTACATTTTGTAATTAAAATACGACAGGGCCACTTTCAATAAAATTATCTAGATATACATTTGCGGGCAAGTACCATGGGTGACGTTAATTCGAACTTTCAATAGTACAGTAATCAATAACACATCAGAACTTAATATCAATAGGGATGTTGAAATATTCAATCAATTCTCGTCCCCGCCCGCCATGAGCATCAAAACTGCATTCATATCTCGTGATATCAAGGTTGTTCAACCAGTACACAACAAGGAGTTACGAGTCCCATTTATACCGGCGCCATTTTGGGCGAGGCCGGGCAGGTCCAGGATATAGTAAAAATGTCTCCACCAACCATCGGACAGACCAGAACCCCTTTCGGCCCTTTATGCTACAAGATGGTGTCTTCCATTCAGAAAATATTGTTGGCAGCATTTTGAAAGGAAAGATAAACAGCCGTTCTCCTAGTGAGTCTCACATTGTTACATTTAGGAAGAGTAGTATGTTGAAAATCTGAAGCCATTGTTCTACAAACTCTCAACCAGCCTTGGATGGAAAAAAAATCCTGAAGAATGTACAAACTGAAAACCAATTTTTGTCTGTATAGTATCAACAGCAACGCTTGACTCAGCTTTGTGTGAAGCCGCCATTTTGATTCAATCAATAACGTCCCCCTGCACACATTCAGGGACCTGGTCGTGTCTTCAGGTCAAACGGATTGTGGGACAAGATGCAGAAAGGAAAAGGAAAAAAGTTCCGCCGGACCCCGGGAGCCGACCGCCTATGTCATGGGCGATCTTTGGCCACACCAGGGCGATAGTGAAGCTGCAGCAGGTGCAAATAAGCTTCAGACAGTGTTACAAGCACTGCTCAGAACTCTCAACTATGACACCACCTCGGTGCCATCCGGATCTTGGCGCCTTGTGCTGGTTCCGGCCTATTCACACATCGGTCCGCTACTGACACCACCTCACAGGCCAACGGGGCACCCCACGCCGACTTTCGGCGCAGCATTGTAGGATGGCCACACCAGAGCAGCAACTTGCTAAACACCACCTCTGTGCCATCCAGATCTCGGCGCGTTGTGCTGCCTTCGGCCTACTGTAGCCGCAAGTGCAGACGCAACTCAACTGGATAGCGAGTGAAACACCAAGGGGCGCCCCACTGCAGCCGAGGAGCCTCCATCTTGGGGGCAACGCACAGCATCACCAATGCAGTCAGATCCTCAAACAGCCCCCACTGACTGACGTGACCTCACAGGCCAACGGGGCGCCCCACGCCGACTTTCGGCGCAGCATTGTAGGATGGCCACACCAGTGCGGCAACTTGCTGGACACCACCTTGGTGCCATCTGGATCTCGGCGCGTTCGAGTCACTGTACCGCAAGAGTGACCGCAACTCAGCTGGACACGCCGTCTTTCGGCGCAGCATTGTAGGATGGCCACCCCAGTGC
This sequence comes from Lissotriton vulgaris, assembly GCF_964263255.1. Taxonomy (NCBI): domain Eukaryota; kingdom Metazoa; phylum Chordata; class Amphibia; order Caudata; family Salamandridae; genus Lissotriton; species Lissotriton vulgaris. The sequence continues at coordinate 34,531 of NW_028251911.1, read as the reverse complement.
GGCAACTTGCTGGACACCACCTCGGTGCCATCCAGATCTCGGCGCGCTGTGCTGCCTTCGGCCTACTGTATCCGCAAGGGCGGACGCAACTCAGTTGGACGGTGAGTGAAACGCTAAGGGGCGCCCCACTGCAGCCGAGGAGCCTCCATCTTGGGGGAGACGCACAGCCCCCACTGACTGATGCGACCTCACAGGCCAACGGGGCGCCCCACACCGACTTTCGGCGCAGCATTGTAGGATAGCCATACCAGTGCAGCAACTTGCTGGACACCACCTCGGTGCCATCCGGATCTCGGCGCGTTGTGCTGCCTTCGGCCTATTCGCACATCGGTCCGCTACTGACGCCGCCTCACGTGCCAACGGATTTTCTATGCTTTTTATAGCCCTATGCCGCATAACAGGTCATGTGACTTTTTTATAAAACTTTTCATTGGTTCATTTTACTTTTGGTTTCCTAATGATGCAAGGCTTGGTCATACGACCTAAAAATAACACTTTTCATTGGTTTAGAACATTTTTTTTCCCAAACGATGAAAGCCCCACCTTGTTTCTGGATGTTTCAGATTGAAGCTGGCGTCAGCATGAAAGCACCACCATCTCGTGGCTCCGTCGTGGTCATTCCACGAGCAATCATGGCAGCCGCTCCCCACCGGAAGCCTGCAGGAGTCGAGGGCCCCCAAGACTTTTGTAGAATCTTCACGGCTGAGGGGACGCTTTCGAGAATGGGGTCCAAGACCTAGCAGACAAGCGTCCGAGTTCCAAGGTGTCCCAGGGCCATTTTAGTGGACCAGGCCCAAAAAGGAAAGAGCCTGCCGCCATTTTGAGAGTCCTGTGGCAGCCGCCTATCACTGAACCGCAAGAGTAGGCGCAACACAGCTGAATGGCGGATTTTGGAACAGTGTACCAAAAGCGGGCGGAATGGCAACTGAAACGGTAAAGGGGCGCCCCACTACAGCACACGAGCCGCCACCTGGGGAGGCCCGTTCACGCCGCCTCCCCCCCCCCCCCGGGGCGCCCCACGCCGTTTTTCGGAGCAGCATTGTAGGATGCCAAAACCAGTGCGACAACTTACTGGACATCACCTGGGTGCCATCCACATCTCAGCGCGTTCTGCTGCCTTGGGACTATTCGCACAACAGACCACTACTGACGAGGCCTCCCCGCGCACCCCCGGGACGCCCCACGCCGTTTTTCGGAGCTGCATTGTAGGATACCAAAAACCAGTGCGGCACCCAGGTAACATCACCTTGTCCTGCCTTGGGACTATTCGCACAAAACACAGCTACTGACCATTGTTGCTTCTTTTTTCAAAAAAATGTTTAAATGTATTTACTGTTTTTGTTGCGTTCTATATATTTATAAGTTATTAAAGTGTTATAATCCTACTACTTTGTTCGAGTATATTTTTAATGTAACACATAATTGTAAAAACTTTGATGTACAAAGAGGCATCCCTGGAATCTTCCGCTTCAGGCTCGGTCCCACACACCCTCACAGTGAGAATCCCCACCCCAAGCACAATACAGGATGGTTATCAGATAGTAGGAACCCGTATGGTGTGACGGATCTCATGGGGTGGGGGCCTTCATCTACTGTAACTCCTTTGAAGAGAGATGATTCTCATACATGCCAACATTTCAGAAGAGCAAAGTGGGAGATTTTTTTAAAAAAAATCGGGAGAATGGGGCCTTGAATCGGGTTATTGTCATGTGTGGGCTTTGGAAGTGTGCTGCTGCAGGATCGGACATTTCAAACTCAAATGCACGTTCTTTTTCTTACCCTTCCGAAGCATGGAGTGCAATAGCAGGCAGAGAAAGGGTGATGCAAATGTTGAACACTGCCTGGCCTGGCAAGTTGCTGGCAGTGCCCCCCCCCGACCCCCGCCCGCTCCTGAAACAGGGCACACACACCGCCGCCCCGAGTACTTCACACATCTTTAAAAGACCATGCGCTTGTTAATGAGGCTTAAATGGTTTATCACCCCTTCTAGAGCCCCTGCATCGGCCCTCTGACGTTTCCTGGAAGAATTAGCACGTAACACAATACCAAGCCCTGTCAGCTGAAACCCCCGAGGAATCGGGTTTTTGCTTGCAGGAATCGGGAGGCGGGAGACTAGCACTGAAATCGGTAGTCTCACGCCTGAATCGGGAGGGTTGGCATGTCTGGATTCTCTACAGCTGGGGCCATAAACTACATCCGCAGGGCTAGGTGATAGCCTGGGACCGGCCTGGACCATCGGACACAGAGGAAGAGGAGTGTCAGAGGGTGCGGTAGTGAATAGGGTGAAAGGGAGGTCTCAGGGAAGAGCAGCGCAGATGGGGGGAGGTTTATGGCCCATGCATGAGAGAGAGAGAGCGGGGGTGACCAGTGCGTGGGGGAGATGCTTGCGAGGGTGGGGAGCCATGCTGAGAATCGACGGCGTGCAGAGAGTGGGTCTGGTCAAGGCATCTAAAATGACTGCCGTGCACGACAAAATTGTGGCATTGGAAAAAAGGCAAGATGGCGCAGACAATGTTTATCAATAAGGATTAATTTATAACAAAATATTTTATCGCAGTGACAAAATGGCGGTCAACACTTCCTGATTTCCATCGAATTGAACGTTAACAGACGCAGCAAAAAAAATAAAACGCTCACGGACAGCGGCTGGAAGACATGTATCAACATATATGAGCCTCCTCAGCCACCCTCAGAAAACATAAGGGATCAGGATACGTCTCCCGTACCCCCTTATACCTAGTAATTTAATTAAATCGAAACACAAAATGGCGAATTCCCGTTTCGCTACCAGTTTGCGGCCCGGTTCGCGATCCGGGAAGCGCTTCTACCGTGAAAAATCTATTTTTTTATTTTCCCCACGGGACCCTTTATTAACCCCAACATCATTACTAGGGGGTCAAGAGGGGTCTACCTTGCCCCCTTTCATTAAATTCCCCCTTCGTTTTTCACCTCTTCTTGTCTCTCGATCCTACCGAGAGACAAGATGGCGACCGCACCGGACTGTTAAGAATGTTGACAGACACCGGAGAGCCAATCAGCATCGCTTCGCAATGCTCCGTGACGCGAAAAGTACGCGATCTGGAGCGCTATCTGGGACGCTGTCACAGATATATACATTTTTTAAAACGTTAATTTCTCAAAATCCACTGGAGCACATATATTGAGACCCAGCAAAGGCACATCGGGCTAACAGTCCCTACAATTTTGCCAAGTTTCGTGCAAATCCATTCAGCCGTTTGAGCTAAAAGTGAGGCCAAACGCCCTATGGAAATTAACATGGGAAAAACGCGTTTTGGGACCCCCCTTTTTTCTCGGCCCCCCTTAACGAACCCCCCCCAAATTTTAGGGGCTGCTCAGAAACAAAATGTGCCATTTTCCTGAAAATGTCAGCCGATTCCGTCCACAAACGCCAAAGTTATTAGACATAGAATTTTCAAAAGTCCCATTGAGAAAAAATCCTAACTATATATACCTACTGGCGATAGCCAGTAGGTAATACATATATATATATATATATATATATATATATATATATATATATATATATATATATATATATATATTACCTACTGGCGGTCGCCAGTAGGTATATATAGTTAGGATTTTTTCCCTATGGGATTTCTGAAAATTCTATGCCTAATAACTTTTGCGTTTGTGGACGGAATTGGCTGAAATTTTCAGGAAAATGGCACATTTTGTTTCTGAGCAGCCCTTGAAAATTTGGGGGGGTTTTGTGGAGGGGGGGCCGAGAAAAAAGGGGGGTCCCAAAACGCGTTTTCCCCATGTTAATTTCCATAGGGCGGTTGGACTCACTTTTAGCCCGAACGGCTGAATGGATTTTCACGAAACTTGGCAAAATTGTAGGGACTGTTAGCCCGATGTGCCTTTGCTAGGTCTCAATATATGTGCTTCAGTGGATTTTGAGAAATTAACGTTTAAATCAAGATATATATCTGTAACAGCGCTCCGGTTCGCGTACTTTTCGCTTATCGGAACTTTGCGCACGGAAAGCTGATTGGCTCTTCGGTGTCTGTCAACATTCTAAACAGTCCGGTGCAGCCGCCATCTTCTCTCTCGGTAGGATCGAGAGACAGGAGGAGGCCAAAACAAAGAGGGAAATTTCCATAAGGGGGCATAGTAGATCCTCCCTGACCCCCTAGGTTTTATGTGGTGTTTTTAAAAGGGCCCAGCAGGGTCCAAAAAAATATATATATTTTTTTTTTCGCGATGAGCGTCTAGTACGCGAACCGGAAAGCGTTCTGGGCAGCGTACTATAAGGATAATAGAATGATACACTTTTCAAAGACTGTATGTTAATTGTTTGTTTTTTTTTCTTTTTTTTTGTTGTCTTTATTTTTAAAGTTATTTTTGTTATTTTCATTGTTTTTCATACTTTATTAAATTTTCTAACATTTCATTGTCAGAAATGTCATAATTTATTATAGGGTGTAATTGTTTTTCATTTTCAAGCAAGTTGTCTACTGCTTCAACACATTGTAGAAGTTCGTGGTCTCTACTGTCATCCATAAAGTCATCAAGTTTGTCTTGGCTGCTCTCCTTCAGTTGAATCGAAAATGAAATTTGTTGTTCGCCTTCCATTTTGCCTGAAATTTTGAATAAGAAAATATATATTAGTAGAGATAGGGCACTGTTGGGATTAATTTTAGATAGTCATTTTTTATCAGTGAATTTATCTTTTGGCAGTGTATAGTATCAGAGTGGAAATAGGACTATAAAAAAGTGTATGTGATTTAACCAAGACAAGCCTAACTCCATTCATAACTATAAGAGAGAAGTCTATCTAAATACATTAGTACTACAGAGGGATAGTGTATATGTAGCAGAAAAATTCTATTATATTAAGTTATAGTGCACAATATATTTCGTTTTTAAAAATTATATCTTACCTTCACAAAGAAGTTGAAGTTTTTGGAAGCTATTAAAAGGTGTTGTAAAACAAGAAGTAGTAGTCAAAATGGCTGTGTTTTCTTCTCTTCGGTTATATATATTCAAGTATATAACCAATCAAATGTCAGGTAATAAAAGTAGAAAATGAAAGTAACATTTTCATTGGTTGTCAATTCGAACAGTTCAGATGTGTTTTGTGAAGTAATTTACCTCACGGTATTTGGAGAGGTCTAAAGGCTAAATGGCTAAATGAAATTTCAATCAAATTTGTGAGAATGAAAGGGATTGTTATGTAGTATGAGGTAATTTATATTTGGTGAGAGTGTCTCTAGTCATTTTTCTGTAAATTACTTTCCCGCCTTTTTTTGGACCGCTTTCCGGATAGCGGTCCGGTCCGCGTACTTGGAGCGTAACGGGAGTCCACCATTTTGTGTTTCGGTCGAATCAAGGTATAAAATGGAGGGTAAATAATGTTCTGAATGGGTAGAAGGGGGCATCGTACAAGTATTTTGCCCCCCTACGTTTTCTGAGGGTGGCTGAGGAGGACTATATTTGCGAAGAAAAAACTTTTTTTTGAAATTTTGCGCGGTTAGCTTCCAGTTCGCGTACCGGATAGCGCTCTTTAAGCGTAGTTTGTTGAAAATTACAGAAAAAAAGCTAGAAAAAAATAATAAAAGTGTGTGATCAGATGAAGGGTAGCTCTGAGAAGAGCTTTTGGGTTTATGGTACATTTAGGTACTTATAAGTAGGTACCAATGCACAGTCTTAAATTCAGAATGAAAATTCTGTTGCCCTCATCTGAGAAGTGAACTCCATCTCCTCTGTAGATATCTTGCATGTAGTAACGCAAGTTATTGTTGTACAGAGAGCCCATTCCATGGTCTCTCATGAAAGCTGAAACAGATTTGTTTACATGCTTCCTCGCTTTCTCAATTTGTGGACAAAATTGGTTGGACCACCTCCATTTCTGTCTTTGGCATATATTGGAATATACCAAGGCAGTTTGAGGAAAAAGTGCCATTAATTGCTCAAAGGTGTCCTTTAAAAGCATTTCCAGACCTACCCCTGTCAAAGTGCCCAAATCATTACCTCCACAGTGCACTATTAACAGGTCAGGTTTTGGCAAATGCATAAAGGTTTTCACCAATGGTATCAATTGGTGACATTTTAATCCTCTTTGGCCCAACCACTTAATTTCCACATCTTGTAAATTGAGGTTAGGTAAATTTCTGTTCTCAGCATACCTTTGAGCCCAGTGGATGTAACTATGTCCAACAATCCAGACGTTAAACATGGTGGCTGAAGGTTGTTCTGTAGTCAGATGAAGTGTGGTAATGAAAGGGCAGTTGAAACAGTAGGAGTTTCTAAAGAAAAAAAACTGTGGATTTACAATGCTAATGATTCATTAGCAGTGATTGGTGCATTTCCATTTCTGAAAACAGAAAGTTAGGGTGCATGGATGTGTTCTTTGAAAGATGTAATTTGAATGGTCAAGGAAGAAACATTTAATGAAAGATTGCACTGGATACGCAGGTGCACTGAGAGTTCAGAGTTCAATTGAAACATTGTTGTGTGAATTTGCAAACATGAGAGGTCTTCCAGGAGGTGGTTGCTATGGATACAAGGCAGACAGGGCAGAGGGGGGAAGGGTTTTGATTTGAAAAAAGTGAGGGAAGAGGTATGATTGGCTGATATGAGAGATATGTGAAAAGAATATCTGTATTTCTGTGCTTTCAATAGCTGCAGCCTTTGGAGTGCATCCTTTTTCTTCTGCTGAAGACAATTTGGTGTATTTCTCAGACTGTTTTCAAAACTCAAAAAATATTTGCTAAGGTGAGAAAAGATTTATTTAATTTAGATAGAGAATAGTATGATTTAAGGAGAAAATGATGAAGAAAGCTGTGTTTTTAAAATGTGGTTTTGTCTCTAGTGATATACAAATAGAATTTGTTTCTTTGAGAAATTGTAATTGCATATTTTAAAAACGATTTCAGAAATCAATTTCATTTCTGGATATGTACTGCTAGAGCTTCATAGGTTGTTTTGAGCCATATTTATAACGTATTTGAGTGTCTAAGATGTTATGTTTTCCTTTTAAAATGTAAAGCGTTCCTCTTGGGGCAAGTGTCTTGTAAATACGCTCCCACTTGTGCTTGGCAAATTTGGATTTTGATTATGGGAGTTACCTAGCCATGTTAATAGTGTCCCAAAAATGGTGCTAGTGAATTGCAGGAAACACTTTCATGTGTCTCAAGAACATTTTTAGTCATTTCTCCATGAATGCAGGTATACAATTGATTTATTTGCTGTGTTTAAAAACGAATTTTGAAATCAATTACATTTCAGGATATGTACTGTTAGAGCTTCATAGGTTGTTTGGGGTCATATTTAGAAGGCATTTTAGTGTCTTTGATGTTATTTTTCCCTTTTAAAATGGAAAGCGTTCCTCATGGGGCCCTGAGCAGTTCTTAGCCATGTTATTTAATAGGAAGTGGATAACATGGCTAAGAGCATTTGCTGGAAAGTGCATGAATATTGCTGACTTTTCTGCGATGTTATTTTTCCCTTTTTAAATGGAAAGTATTCCTCTTGGGGCAAGTGTCTTGTAAATACGCTCCTACTTGCGCTTGGCAAATTTAGATTTTGATTATGGGAGTTACGTAGCCATGTTAATAGTGTCCCAAAAATGGTGCTAGGGCATTCCAGAAAACACTTTCATGTGTCTCAAGGACATTTTTAGTCATTTCTCCATGAATGCAGGTATACAATTGATTTATTTGCTGTGTTTAAAAACGAATTTTGAAATCAATTACATTTCAGGATATGTACTGTTAGAGCTTCATAGGTTGTTTGGGGTCATATTTAGAAGGCATTTTAGTGTCTTTGATGTTATTTTTCCCTTTTAAAATGGAAAGCGTTCCTCATGGGGCCCTGAGCAGTTCTTAGCCATGTTATTTAATAGGAAGTGGATAACATGGCTAAGAGCATTTGCTGGAAAGTGCATGAATATTGCTGACTTTTCTGCGATGTTATTTTTCCCTTTTTAAATGGAAAGTGTTCCTCTTGGGGCAAGTGTCTTGTAAATACGCTCCCACTTGCGCTTGGCAAATTTAGATTTTGATTATGGGAGTTACGTAGCCATGTTAATAGTGTCCCAAAAATGGTGCTAGGGCATTCCAGAAAACACTTTCATGTGTCTCAAGGACATTTTTAGTCATTTCTCCATGAATGCAGGTATACAATTGATTTATATGCTGTGTTTAAAAACGAATTTTGAAATCAATTACATTTCAGGATATGTTCTGTTAGAGCTTCATAGGTTGTTTGGGGTCATATTTAGAAGGCATTTTAGTGTCTTTGATGTTATTTTTCCCTTTTTAAATGGAAAGCGTTCCTCATGGGGCCCTGAGCACTTCTTAGCCATGTTATCCAATGGGAGGTGGATAACATGGCTAAGAGCATTTGCTTCAAAGGTTGTTTGGGGTTATACACCATTTTTGGGAAATTATTAACATGCCTATCTAACTCCCATAATCAAAATCTAAATTTGCCAACCGCAGGTGGGAGCATATTTACAATAAATTTGCACCAGGAAGAACGAAAAATAGCATACTAGATACTCAAATGCCTTATAAATATGACCCAAAACATCTTATGAAGTACTAGTAGTGCATATTTCCAGAAATGTATTGGTTTTCATTTAATGATTTACTTCATTGGTAGGCCTTCACATGTTTTTTTATTTTGATATTTTTGAGTGAAAATCTTATCTGCAACCATGTGTTGGCCTCACCTCAAATAAACAAAACAGGTGATGGACTGAATGTGGATCAATGACACACATTTACCCCAGTCTAAAGATCAGGGCCTAAACAAATCTTTAGATAGGCTACATCTTATCGTCATCCTGAATTAATGATTTAAAATATTAGGGAGTGATTTATGAGTGTTGTATGCCTTTTTTGCACCATTGAGTGTCATTTTTGTGATGCAGTGCTGGTGGGAAACATTTGCTATGTTAAATAATTAGTAGGGCATTAAGTTTTAGATGACTGTTATTTATTTACTGTTTGGTAATAGTGGTTAATAACATTTTATATTATATTTTTCCACAGATTCAACTGCAGATTCTTTCATAGATTGGAAAATGCCTTCCAAAAGTCGAATACGAAAGGCTAGAAAACGTCAAAGACAGCAGGATGATGTTTTATTGCAGCAGTCCTCTTCCCCAAATACTTGTCAAAACACCAAGAAAGGTCCGGGTAAGAGCACGAAATCATTCTTAAGAAATATTTGTCATAGAAAAAGAATTTCTCCAAAAAATGTTTCAGTCCTCAAAAAGAAAAGCAATTTAAATGGAAAGGAGAGACCCATCAAAAATGTTACTGGTAGAGGAAGAGATAACTCTGTGCATGATAGTAGAAGGAAACAACAGTTTAGGGACATTCGACATCGAATGTTCCGTAATAGGATAATAGTTAATTTATTGAAAAATATTAAAAAAAAAGGCCAACAGAAAGCGGCATTTTATAAGAAGAAGAAAAATGTAGAGAAAATTATTGATCATGCTTTTGAAATTAAGCGAAAGTTGTTTATTTTGGTAATCAATAGAATTAGGAAACTAAGCAAGGTAATTTCTGATTTCAAAACTAAAAGTAGATGGAAGAGAGTAGTAAATCGTACTAACTTTTGTGAAGTTTTTTCCGGAGAATGGATGCATAGTTCTAGTTGTGAGGCATTTTTTAATGAGGAGAGTTATTTTCAGGATAATGATTTGGTGTTTGCAGTTGACACCAGTGGTCGAGCTTATGAAGTGAAGGATGGTTGTCCAGTTGAAAAAGAACAACTTGTGACAACAGAGACAGAAGAGGCGCTAAGTGATGAGGTTTTAGGAAGACGTCCTAAGGGTCCTGTGTACATTTGGAAGTGTAGTTCTATTTGCAGTGTGCGACAGGTTTCCATCAATTTGCTTTGTGATTTTATACGGACATTTAATAAGAAAAGTTTGAAGCAGAAAATGAAGTTGTTGCAAGATTTAGATCCTTGCAGAGTGAGACAAATAACAGGTTTGCGTGGTCATTCACTGGCTTGTCTTTCCAGGAGAGTATGCCAGAGTGTTTTTCATCATTTCAGGATGCTAGCAGTGCATCATAATAAAGTGAGAAAATTAGTGAGAATGTTGTATTATGCTAAGAGTCCAGCAATTATGCTTAAACAATTATGTGCTGCTCTTTTGCATGGTTCTGAAATAGATGTGAAGAATATTTGTGAAGAAATTGAGTTTTGTTACTTTGGTAGTAAAGATGAGAATGTTCAAATTGACCCTGAAGTAGAGGGTAATGTGGAAGATAATGTACAGGTTTCCAGTACAGATAATTTTCAGAAGGAAATTGCCACGTTTCAGATGAAATCAAGTGAGAGGCCTAATTTCACTTGTGTATGTTGTCGACGCACTTATTATAAGAATCAGACTAAGGTAGTGGATTTATATGCAAAAAGTGAAAGGGAAAATAATAGTGAATGGAAGGATTTAGCCACATACTTGATGGTAGAAAATTATTTTGATTTGGGATCGGATCAACGTGTGTGTACTTATTGTTGTAATAAATTAAACCAAAACCAGATGCCTGCTAGGGCAGTTCATAATAATCTGGAATTGGTTGAGATTCCTTCTGAATTGAAGGATTTAAATACTTATGAATCTATTTTGATTCAAAGTATCCATCCCTTTCAGGCTATTGTAAGAATGGAGCCAAAGACAGGGAAGTTGCCTCCAGCAGATTTACAGAGAGGATTAAAGGGAAGAGTTGTTTATTTGCCTCTAGATTTGAAGAAAAACATTAACACAATTGGAATAGAAAAAGTGGAAGAGGAACCTCTGGTTATCTTGGTTAATGGGGTTCCGACAAAGAATAAGAAAATATGGCAAGATTTAGTGGATGTTAGGAAAGTCAAAAAGGCAACAGTGTATTTGAAGAAAAATAATAAGTACTATAAGAATGTATATGTTGCAGAAGAGGAAGTAAGTGATGAAGAGGATAGCGATTTGTGTGCTGGCCAAATTGAGAAAGTAGAGGCCTCTAAAAGTGAAGAAATATATGAACATTATAGTGTTCATCCTTTGCATTCCAAGGAAGTCATGGGGAATGCTATTGAGTTGTTTCAAATGAAACAAGCCAAAGGGAGTCCCATTAGTGTTTGGGAGGAAAGTTTGGAAGCTCGGTGTTTCCCACAGCTATTTCCCACAGGTCAAGGAGGAAGATATGATGAGCGACCTCATCAAATTCCTGCGTCTGAATACCGGACTTTACGATTGTATGCAGCAGATCCTAGGTTTCGGCAATGCATTCCCTATTTGTTTCATCTCCTGTTTGAAAGCGATCTGTCTGGACTGTCATATGCAGTGAACCACATCTTAAAAAGTGGTATACAGATGCGAAACATCTCGGCAAGTGACTTTATGCATAAAGTCAATGTCCAAGACAGTATTTTGGATTCTCACTTAATTAATCTCATGGCGTGTCAGCGTGGTACTAATGAGTACTGGTACCGTCGTCATGGTGATTTAAAATGTATGCTGAGGAACTTAGGAACTCCAACATGGTTCCTCACTCTGAGCTGTGCCGAGTATGGCTGGGAAGACTTACTTGAATTTTTACGAGAGGCAAATGGTAACATTGAAAACATCGAATTCAAGACACCCGGAGAACTGTGCTCTTTGGATCCAGTCAATGTATGCAGGTACTTCAATCATAGATTTGAAGCTATGATGTCTTTCATCACAAATAAAAAGAATCCACCTCTTGGACAGGTGTTGGATTTCTTTTGGAGAAAGGAGTACCAAGCAAGAGGTGCCCCTCATATACATATGTTGTTGTGGATCAAGGATGCACCTAAATTTGGAACAGATCCGGATGACTTAGTGATGAATTTCATCGAACAGTATTCTACGTGTGCTGTTCCAAACGCAACGGAGAAGAAAAGTCTAAGAGAACAAGTTCTACGTTTCCAAAGCCATCGTTGTGGAAAGTACTGTCGTCGTAAATTCAGAAACAAGGACAAGTTCTACACCAAATGTCGTTTCAACTTTCCACGACCGGTGATTTCTAAAGGAAGAGTGAACAGTTTGATGTCTTCGCTGCGACATAATGTGACGAGGAAGTCACCCAAGAATACATACAATTTGAAAAGGAACGAAGAGTCCAAGTACATCAATGACTACAACCCAGTGATTTTGTCCATGTGGAATGCTAACATGGATATACAGTTTGTGGCTGACAACTGTATGGCTGTGGCTCGGTATGTGACATCTTACATCACCAAAAAAGAAAAGACCGAACTGAAGGATATGTGGGAGGACATTTCTCATGAAAAGAGCCTCAGCAAGAAGTTGTACAGTTTCAGTCTGAAGATGTTGTCGCATCGAGAAATCGGAGCTTACGAATGTTCTGACCGGTTGTCTTCAGCAAGTCTCTATGCCAAATCCAGGAGTCTCGTTTGGGCGAGTCTTGGTCTTGCTGCAACGCGAAATCGAGTTCTAAAACCTGTCCGGGAAATTGAGTATTTGGCAGAAAAGGAACCAAACAGTACCGACATTTTGAAGACCAACATGTTGGATACATATTATCCAAATCGAAGCAGTCACCTTGAGAATGTTTGTCTATATGAGGTTCTCCAAAATTATATATTCAAGAGGAACATCAAAGAAGATATTGAGAAAGGAGTGTATGCTGTAATTGGAAGTGAGGGATGCCTGGTCAAGCAAAGAAAATGCCAATTAGTAAACCATCGAAAATTAAGTGGTGAATCTCCAGAAAAAAAGGAGTTTTTTTATTTAGCACTTTTGCAACTTTTCAAGCCTTGGCGTGCAGAAGAGGAACTGCTTGGAGATTTCCTCTGTTACGAAGACTCTTTCAATGCAGCCAAGGAGTCCATAGAATGTCCTGCTTTTTCTAAATATCAAGAAATGCTAACTTTGGAAATTGAGCAGGAAGCAACGATTGCAGCCGAGATTGCCAGAGACAGTTCTCAGGACAGTCAGAGTTCTGTTTCATTGAGTCAAGATCCACTTGGAGGACCTATTATCGAAAATGAAGCTGCCACTGCTATGAATGAAGTGGAAAGAGCCATGGCACATGCTCAGGAGGATTCAGTTAACTTAGAAGACTTGGAAAAACAACTCAACGTTGAGCAGAGGAAAATATATGATGAAGTTACCACGGAAATTGAGCACGGATTAAGTCATGAGAAGAACAAGTGCTCATGTACATCGTTGAAGCCTTATACTGTACGTGAGTGGAGAAGCGGGAACTGGAAAAAGTTTCCTCATTAAAGCAATCTCTTGTTATTTGCAGGAAAGGACTGAGTCATCGCTGTCTTGTGTTGTCACCGCTCCTACTGGACTGGCAGCACATAACATTAAAGGTATTACTTTGCATCGTCTACTGATGCTGCCGGTGGAGCATGACAACAAATTACAATACAACAAGTTATCTGGAGATGCTTGCTGTGAAGTTTCAAGAGTCTTGAGGAAAATGAAACTACTTATCATTGACGAAGTAAGCATGGTTTCCAATGTCATGCTTGCCTTTGTGCATTTGAGAATGCAAGAAGTACTTAAAACTGAATATGATGTGTTATTTGGTGGGAAACACATCATTGTTTTCGGAGATCTTCTGCAGCTGACACCAGTAAAAGGTCAACCTGTGTTCAAAATACTCACGCATGAAGATACCAGGAAGTGCCTAGGGAGCATTGGCAACGTCAATATATGGTTAAACTTCAATTATGCAGAACTGCATCAAAATATGCGTCAGGCAAAGGATGAAGATTACAAGAATATTCTACAAGATATTAGAATTGGAAAAGTGACTGAGCATGGGAAAGAAGCTTTAAATGCACGATTACTGTCAAATTTATATCCCAAACAAGAGATTGTGCCTGAGAATATTTTTCAGAAAATTACTGAGAAGAAATCCGGGATATGTCTCATGCCAACTCTTGCAGAATGTGCCATCTTCAACAACAAAATGTTGAATTTAGAAAAGCAAGAGATTGTGAAACTTGAAGCTATCGACAAATTAGAGCATATGGGATCAACAATTATTTTGTCAGACAATTTGAAATCAAAATTGGATTCATTAGAGAAGACTATATCTAAAACAGCGGGTTTTGAAAAGACTTTGAATGTGTGTTTAAATTGCCGAATTATTTTGAGAAGGAATTTACATGTAGAAAGAGGTCTGGTAAATGGATCAATGGGTAATGTTGTTGATTTTGAGAAATACAGAAATAGAGATGGAATAGAATTTTTAAGAATTAAATTTGATGGCATTGAGGAAGTACAGCAAATTGGTCGTTGTTCTGCTAGGTTTTTGCTTGTTAAAGATTTATATGTTCGCCGTAAACAGTTTCCTGTTTGCTTGGCATATGCGGTGACAATCCATAAATCGCAAGGTTTAAGTGTAGACTGTGCATTGGTGAATATTGGCAGTTCTGTGTTCAAGGAGGGTATGGCATATGTGGCATTGTCACGAGTTAGAACTTTATCGGGATTGTACTTGATTGACTGTGATGTCACAAACATTTGTGCGGATCTAGATTGTGTTAAGGAATACAATAGGTTAAGAAGAGAGTATGCGCCACATTTGCCTCAATATCCTTTGTTTGAGAAACGTGTGGTAGGCCGCAAACGTAGAAATAGCAGTAATAGTAGGGAGGTTGTTGCAAAAAGACTAAAAGTCAATGAACCGAAAATTGTTAGCAGAAAGAAAGTGGATTCTGTTGAAGATGTTGTCGGTTTTCAATTTGAAAACAGTTCTGGTGTCAACTGCTATGCAAATGTAGTGGTTAATGTTCTCTTTTCACTAGAGAGTTTAAAAGAACAGATTCTGTTGAATTCTGAACAAATTTTATGCTGTTTGTTGAATTCTGTTTTCGAGAAATGTAGCACTGATCGAACAAAAGTAGAAAGTGTGTCTGAAGTTCGTTATCTGTTAGATGAATGTTCAGGACAAACAGACTTCTCTGAAAATAATCAGCAAGATTGTCAGGAGTTTTTAATGTATATGCTTGATATATTGCAAGTTGAGGGTGTAGATGTAGATCACCTGTTTGGGCTTTCTTATCAATGGCAGCATGACTGCGAGAATTGTAGGGTATCAAGTACTACTAGTGTAGACTCAGAAAGATTTATATATTTAACTTTGCCAGACAGTAAATCAGTCTCCTTTAATAAGCTAGTAAATGCAGCGGATCACAACATGGAGTGTAGCCAATGTAAATCTGAAATGATGTCAACATTACTTATACGTAGATATGGACAGTATGTCATTTTAATGATCCAACGATGTAGGCCTGATGGATCAAAATTGTCAACTTTAATAAAAAAAATTGTGGCTTCTCAGCTTTCAATATCAGGAAGGACTTTTGTAACTGTAGCAATTATCTATCACGATGGTCCTTCAACAACTTCAGGACATTATACAGCTTATTTAAAGTCTCGAAACGGCTGGTCATTCTGCAATGATTCCGTTGTAAGTTTCAAAAAAAAATTGCCGTTTGACCTTAAAAATTCTTACCTGGTGTTTTTAAAACCAAAATTTTAAAGAAAGAATCTCGAGATTTCCTGTGAAGAATTGGAAAAGGTTCATCAAGTTGAGGGAATGTAAGTCTGCAATGCTGTCTAGATTATTGGTCCAAAACTTTTAATTATAATGTTATTTTGTAAAATCCGACTATATAAACCTGATGCAAGTAAGTCTGCTTCATAGTAAGCAGTATCAGTGTCATAGGAAAAGGAGAACGTGAGTGACAAAGAAGAGTAAGATATTAGTAGTCCAGGATTGTGAAAATAATCTCAAATGTTTTCTTTTTGCAAGTTGCGAAAATAGAAAATGTCGGGATTTGATTGGAAGAATTACAAGACTTGCGAATCGCGGCAACATGATTTGGCCTAGTGGAAACATGTGATAGAATGAGAGAAGTCTTTTTTTCTATGTAACATATTTTTCGTATCGATGGAGGTTTTCTTTCAGAAAGTGGCGGGCTGAAAATATTTATAGCACAACAGAGTGGATGCTGTTCATAGGAGATCCTTCGACGTCATAGAAAGTAAGTTAATTTTAAGGAGTTTTGAAATCAGATTTCTTAGGTTGTATGGGTTTTTTAAACACAGTCATTTTGATTGTGTTTTTTTTCCCCGCTGTTACATGATGAATACCTTCAAGTCACTGATTTAAGTGAAATTTGATACATTCTGAGAACAGCAAAAATAAACCATTTAACATGTATAATTAATGTTATGCTTTTTGTACTTATGATATACATTTAGAAATGTGAGGTACATATGGGTAAGCTGAGTCTTCTGTAAGTATCAATTTTAATGCGTACAGTGCATGAAAGTATGAAAAAATATTTTAAAAAGGTAACAAGAATTATAAGGTAAATGTTTTCTACTCTTTTTACCCGCAATGCACTGCTGATGATGTCACTGACACTATCTCTCATTTACTCTCTATAGCTGTCTTTCTTTTTACATTATTCTCTGTTTACTTCCCTTATACTAACTCTTCTTTTTTTTAAAAAAATATTTTTTTAGTTCGCTTAAAGTTCGCGAACCGGTCAGCGAACTTGAAGCGAACCAAAAGAAATAGAGCTTGCCAGAGTGATAAACATTCTAGCAATTTTATTTGAAAGGGGAGGTAGTTCTGAAAATAACTTTTTTTTTTTGTTTTTGTTGTTTTATATATATTTTTTTTTTTCTGAACATTTTTTGATTTTTTTGTATTTTTAGAACAGTTTTATGTTTTTTTTGTGTTTTTTATGGAGGGGAAACAACAAAAAAACAGGCATTGAAAACGGCTCAACAGGAGCAAAAGAAAAATTACTTCTTGGGTGCATTAGGGCACTTATGGTTTTCGAACACCATATTAATCAATATATACAAGTAAACCTCATATGTTGGAAATTTGGTTGAATATTTGGCACAGTTTCCTGTGCCTCTCTTCCTGACAAAGACATTGATGAGGTAGATCTGGCCACAGGAGTTGTCGGGGGATTGTCTTGTAGGTCCCTTAACTCAGCCCGGCTGTAGTTCAAGGGATGCCACCTGGTCATATGTCGATGCATAGTATAGTTGCCCATACTATATTTCTTCTCTGTGCCTCTTGACAATCTGTAATCACAGATGAGGCAGGTGACATATTTCGCATTCACCTTCTTCTCCCCTGGAGGGATGGAAAAAAACTGCCAGATGAAACTAGTTTTTCTCTTTGACACACGGGGCAACTCTGGGATAAATTGTTGTTGATCTGGATCCTCTTCTTCTTCTTCCTCCTCTTCCTGCTCTCTGTTGGAGGTAAATTGACTTGGTGGTCCTCTCTTCTTATGAGGAGGTGGAGGTGGTGGTGGGGGTGCACCAGCTGCAGCAAGAATGGAAGCCATTGTTGAACTTCAGGTAAATGGTCTTTCTCTCACCAAAATGAAAGTCAGAGTGAGGAAAGAAGGAGGGGTTTACATGATTTGGGAAAAGCAAAAGTTCTGAACCAATGAAAAGTGTTGTTTTTAGGTCACATGACCTAGTATTACATCATTAGGAAACCAAAAGTGAAATGAACTAATGAAAAGTGTTATTATCGAGTCACATGACCTGCTGTCTTAACGTTTCGCGCTTTGCGCCACTATCCAATCCGCTTCCGGGTCCGCTAACTTGGCGCGTCGGATAACGTATTACGCGACAACGCAAAACGTCATGATAACGTAACAGTTACGCTTAAGGAACGATTACCGGCTCGCGCACCAAGTCGCGGCTTTGAATTCAGCTAACGGGAAGCTGACCAGTTCGCGGACTAGGAGCGGAACAAATTTTTTTTTTTTTAAAAATGTAGAAAAAACATGTACAATATATTTTATGATTTAAAGAAGAATACATTTTACAGATACAAATATTAGCTTTCAAAAAACCATTGAAATTCAAAGAAAAAACCATAGGTTATAGTCCATATATAGTTAGGAATTAGCATTTACAAAACCTTATTTTACTCGCATAAAACCATTGAAATTCCATATATAGTTAGATGCGCTAACTATATATCGCGCACCCGCAATCCACTGCTGATGATGTCACATATTACATCATTCATGACATGGTCAGTGACATCACTGATGACATCACTGATCACAACATCCAGTGACTGTATGTTTCTGTAAAGTTAAAATATGTCTTACATATTGAAGAATGAGTGGATGTATAAATGTCTGGATGAAGGATTTAGTAGGTGCATGACTGATTGTATGAGGGAGTGATTAAATGTGTTTCACTGAGTGCATGGGTTAGTGAATAAACTATATTAGTTTGTGCATCATTATATCTGTTGTTCTGTAAACTGCTGCATGTGTTGATCAGTAGCTATATGAATAACTATATGGGTTATTGATTGGTTGCTCAAGTATTTGTATGGGAGACTGAGTATATGTGTGAGTGGCTGGGAGGTGTGTGACTCTGTGCATAGATGTGTGAGCAGTTGATTCACTAGATGTATGGTTTCAAAAGTGCATGTGGAAACAGCTGTATGGGCGGTTGACTGTGTGCATGAGTGTATTGGTGAGTGAATGGATATCTCAGTGCTACATGTCAAAGTAAGTACATATGTAAAACACAGTACATGTGAGAGTTAACATATATAAATAACTGTGCATTAGAGCCAGTGAATGTGTGAATGGCTGTATGGATCATTGTGAACTTTTATTAGGGATTATATAAGAGAGTAAATATGTGTTAGAATATGCTTCAATAAGTAAGGTGTGTATAACTGTATAGTTGAGGAATTGGAGGTGTGATTGAGTCTTTGCATGACTGTCTAGGTGTATGAGTAACTCCATGGATGAGTGACAATCTGTGAGTGTTTGTTTTCACTGAGTGTATCTAAGGATATATCAGAGTCTGTAGAGGTTCATCGTATTAACACATGAATGATGTCATCTGTGATGTTGTCAGTGATGTCATTTGAGTTGTCATCAGTGATGTCATCAGTGATGTCATTTGAGATGTCATCAGTGATGTCATTTGAGTTGTCATCAGTGATGTCATCAGTGATGTCACTGACCATGTCATGAATGATGTAATATGTGACATCATCAGCAGTGGATTGCGGGTGCGCGATATATAGTTAGCGCATCTAACTATATATGGAATTTCAATGGTTTTATGCGAGTAAAATAAGGTTTTGTAAATGCTAATTCCTAACTATATATGGACTATAACCTATGGTTTTTTCTTTGAATATATATATATATATATATATATATATATATATGTATATATATATATGTATTTATATATATATATATATATATATATATATATATATATATATATATATATATATATATATATATATATATATATATATATATATATATATATATATATATATATATATATATTACCTACTGGCGATAGCCAGTAGGTATATATAGTTAGGATTTTTTTCCTATGGGACTTTTGAAAATTCTATGTCTAATAACTTTAGCGTTTGTGGACGGAATCGGCTGAAATTTTCAGGAAAATGGCACATTTTGTTTCTGAGCAGCTCCTGAAAATTTGGGGGGGGTTCGTCAAGGGGGGGCCGAGAAAAAAGGGGGGTCCCAAAACGCGTTTTTCCCATGTTAATTTCCATAGGGCGGTTGGACTCACTTTTAGCCCGAACGGCTGAATGGATTTCCACGAAACTTGGCAAAATTGTAGGGACTGTTAGCCCGATGTGCCTTTGCTAGGTCTCAATATATGTGCTTCAGTGGATTTTGAGAAATTAACGTTTAAATCAAGATATATATCTGTAACAGCGCTCCGGGCAGCTATCCGGTTAGCGAACCTTTCGCGTATCGGAACTTTGCAAAGCGAAGCTGATTGGCTCTCCGGTGTCTGTCAACATTCTAAACAGTCCGGAGCGGACGCCATCTTGTCTCTCGGTAGGATCGAGAGAGAAGAAGAGGTGGAAAACGAAGGGGGAATTTAATGAAAGGGGGCAAGGTATCCCCCTCTTGACCCCCTAGGAATGTTGTTGGGGTTATTAAAGGGTCCCGTGGGGAAAATAAAAAAAAAATGATTTTTCACGGTAGAAGCGCGGCCGCGAACTGGTAGCGAAACGGGAATTCGCCATTTTGTGCTTCGTAAATTAAATTACTAGTTATAAGTGGGTGCGGGAGACGTATCCTAATCCCCTATGTTTCCTGAGGGTGGGTGAGGAGGCTGATATATGTTGATACATCTCTTCCAGCGGCTGTGCGTGAGCTTTTTTTTTTTTTTTGCTGCGTGACAGTCCGGAGCGGCCGCCATCTTGTCTCTCGGTAGGATCGAGAGAGAAGAAAAGGTGAAAAACTAAGGGGGAATTTAATGAAAGGGGGCAAGGTATCCCCCTCTTGACCCCCTAGGAATGTTGTTGGGGTTATTAAAGGGTCCCGTGGGGAAAATAAAAAAAAAATGATTTTTCACGGTAGGAGCGCTTCACGGGCCGCGAACTGGGCCGCAAACTGGTAGCGAAACGGGAATTCGCCATTTTGTGCTTCGTTAATTAAAGTACTAGGTATAAGGGGGTGCGGGAGACATATCCTAATCCCCTATGTTTCCTGAGGGTGGCTGAGGAGGCTGATATATGTTGATATATCTCTTCCAGCGGCTGCGCCATCTTGCCTTTTTTCGAATGCCACAATTTTGTCGTGCACGGCAGCCATTTTAGATGCCAGGCTGGTTCCAGGCTATCACCTAACCCTGCGGATGTAGTTTATGGCCCCAGCTGTAGAGAATTCAGACATGCCAATCCTCCTGATTCAGGCGTGTGAGTACTGATTTCAGTGCTAGTCTCCCGCCTCCCGATTTCTGCAAGCAAAAACCCGGGGGCATATTATGAACAACTAGCGATAATTTTTGTCTATAACTTGTTTAGAGACAAAAATTATCGCCGCACATCGGCGATTTTTATCGCAGATAAACCTTGCTATTATCGCAGAAAAGTCAGCGATATTCATGTATTATCGACCTAATGCTCTTAGCCATGTTATCCGCCTCCCATTGGATAACATGGCTAAGAACTGCTCAGGGCAGGTGTTAGATTTTGGAGATATTCGCGCTTAGCGCGAATATCTCCAAAAGTTGGTAATAGAAGGTAGCGATGTTAGGGACTGTTTCCAGTCGCTAACATCTTGGCACGCCACTTTGCATGTCATTAGTGATAAGTATCACTGACATGCAAAGCGGGGCCCAAGATGGTCGCTATCTCCTTTTAGCTGTCACCAACTGGTGTTAGCGACAGCTTGATAATAGGGAAATAATTTTATCTCCGCTTTCATGGTTTTTAAAGCCAAAAAAGCGGAGATAAACCCCCTTGATAATATGCCCCACGATTCCTTGGGGGTTTCAGCTGACAGGGCTTGGTATTGTGTTACATGGTAATTTTTCCATGAAACGTCAGAGGGTCGATGTAGGGGTTCTAGAAGAGGTGATAAACCATTTAAGCCTCATGAACAAGCGCATGGTCTTTTAAAGATTTGTGAAGTACTCGGGGCGGCGGTGTGTGTGTGCCCTCTTTCAGGAGCGGGCGGGGGGGCACTGCCAGCAACTTGCCAGGTCAGGTAGTGTTCAACACGTGCATCACCCTTTCTCTGCCTGCTATTGCGCTCCATGCTTCGGAAAGGTAAGAAAAAGAACGTGCATTTGAGTTTGAAATGTCCGATCCTGCAGCAGCACACTTCCAAAGCCCACACATGACAATAACCCGAATCAAGGCCCCATTCACCCGTTTTAAAAAAAATAGATAACACTCCAACAAAGTAAGGTTATAAAACTTTATTAACTACTAACTTTAACAAACGGAACAAAAACTAAAAACATTTAAACATTTCTCAACACAAAAAGCAACAATGGTTAGAAGCTGTCTTTTGTGCGAATAGTCCCAAGGCAGCACAACGTGCAGAGTTCTGGACGGCACCCAGGTGATGTCGCCTGGGTGCCGCACTGGTTTAGGGATCCTACAATGCTGCTCCGAAAATTGGCGTGGGGCGTCCCGGGTGGGGCGGGGGGAGGCCTCGTCAGTAGCGGTCTGTTGTGCGAATAGTCCCAAGGCAGCACAACGTGCAGAGTTCTGGACGGCACCCAGGTGATGTCGCCTGGGTGCCGCACTGGTTTAGGGATCCTACAATGCAGCACAGAAAAACAGCGTGGGGCGTCCCGGGTGGTGCGGGGGGAGGCCTCGTCAGTAGCGGTCTGTGTCCAGTGTCACATGGCTGACACAACATGTACGACAGGCACCCAGGTGATGTCCAGTAAACTGCCGCACTGGTTTTGGTATCCTACAATGCTGCTCCGAAAATTGGCGTGCGGCGGCCCGGGGGGGGTGTGGGGGAGCCGGCGTGAACGGGCCTCCCCAGGTGGCGGCCATCTAGCTGACTTGCGCTTGCTCTTGCGGCCACAGCGTCTCGCTCACCATGTTGTTGAGTTGCTCCCACTCTTGCAGTGCAGCGATAGGCGGCTGCCACATGGCTCTTAAAATGGCGGACGGCTCCTCGGTTTTGGGCCTGGTCCACTGAAATGGCCCTGGGACACTTTGGAACTCGGACGCTTGCCTGCTAGGGCTTGGGCTCCATTCTCGAAAAGCGTCCCCTCAGCCGTGAAGATTGTATAAAAGTCTTGGGGGCCCCCGACTCCCGCAGGCTTCCGGTGGGGAGCGGCTGCCATGATTGCTCGCGGAATGACCGCGACGGAGCCACGAGATGGTGGTGCTCTCATGCTGACGCCAGCTTCAGTCTGAATGATCCAGAAACAAGGTGGGGCTTTCATCGTTTGGGAAAAAAAAATGTTCTAAACCAATGAAAAGTGTTATTTTTAGGTCATATGACCAAGCCTTCCATCTTTAGGAAACCAAAAGTAAAATGAACCAATGAAAAGTTTTATAAACAAGTCACATGACCTGTTATGCGACATAGGGCTACAAAAAGCGTAGAAAATCCGTTGGCACGTGAGGCGGCGTCAGTAGCGGACCGATGTGCGAATAGGCCGAAGGCAGCACAACGCGCCAAGATCCGGATGGCACCGAGGTGGTGTCCAGCAAATTGCCGCACTGGTGTGGCCATCCTACAATGCTGCGCCGAAAGACGGCGTGTCCAGCTGAGTTGCGGTCACTGTTGCGGTACAGTGACTCGAACGCGCCGAGATCCGGATGGCGCTGAGGTGGTGTCCAGCAAATTGCCGTACTGGTGTGGCCATCCTACAATGCTGCGCCGAAAGACGGCGTGTTCAGCTGAATTGCGGTCACTGTTGCGGTACAGTGACTCGAACGCGCCGAGATCCGGATGGCACCGAGGTGGTGTCCAGCAAGTGGCTGCACTGGTGTGGCCATCCTACAATGCTGCGCCGGAAGTCGGCGTGGGGTGCCCCGTTGGCTTATGAGGTGATGTCAGTAGTGGACTGATGTGTGAATAGGTCGGAACCAGCACAAGGCGCCAAGATCCGAATGGCAAGTCCTGGATGTTGAGTGCCTCAGTTGAGATTTCTGAGCAGTGCTTGTAGGACTGTCTGAAGCTTATTTGCACCTGCTGCAGCTTCACTAGGTCCGGCGGAACTTTTTGCCTTTTCCTTTCTGCTTCTTTTCCTACAATGCGTTTCTTCTGAAGACACGACCAGGTCCCTGAATGTGTGCAGGGGGACGCTATTGATTGAATGAACGCGCCGAGATCTGGATGGCACCGAGGTGGTGTCCAGCAAATTGCCGCACTGGTGTGGCCATCCTACAATGCTGCGCCGAAAGTCGGCGTGGGGTGCCCC
This sequence comes from Lissotriton vulgaris, assembly GCF_964263255.1. Lineage (NCBI taxonomy): Eukaryota > Metazoa > Chordata > Amphibia > Caudata > Salamandridae > Lissotriton > Lissotriton vulgaris. Next base: position 10,806 of record NW_028251911.1, on the reverse strand, counting down.
GTTGGTTTATGAGGTGATGTCAGTAGCGGACCGATGTGTGAATAGGTCGGAACCAGCACAAGGCGCCCTGCACTGTTGAGCCTTTTTCAATGTCTGTTTTTTGTTGTTTCCCCTCCATCAAAAACAAAACAAAAATACAAGGCGCCAAGATCCGAATGGCAAGTCCTGGATGTTGAGTGCCTCAGTTGAGAGTTCTGAGCAGTGCTTGTAAGACTGTCTGAAGCTTATTTGCACCTGCTGCAGCTTCACTAGGTCCGGCGGAACTTTTTTCCTTTTCCTTTCTGCTTCTTTTCCTACAATGCGTTTCATCTGAAGACACGACCAGGTCCCTGAATGTGTGCAGGGGGACGCTATTGATTGAATGAAAATGGCGGCTTGACACAAAGCTGACTCAAGCGTTACTGTTGGTGCTATACAGACAAAAATTGGTTTTCAGTTTGTACATTCTTCAGGTTTTTTTTTTCCATCCAAGTCTGATTGAGAGTTTGTAGAAAAATGGCTTCAGATTTTCCACATACTACTCTTCAACATTCTTCCTAAATGTAACAATGTGAAACTCACTAGGAGAACGGCTGTTTCTGTTTCCTTTCAAAATGCTGCCACCAATATTTTCTGAATGGAAGACACCATCTTGTAGCATAAAGGGCCGAAAGGGGTTCTGGTCTGGCCGATGGTTGGTGGAGACATTTTGACTATATCTTGGACCTGCCCGGCCTCGCCCAAAATGGCGCCGGTATAAATGGGACTCGTAACTCTTTGCCCGCAAATGTATATCTAGAAAATGTTATTGTAAGTGGCCCTGTCGTATTTTAATTACAAAATGTACGTCCACCGATTCCGCAACTGTTAGACACCTTTGTTCTTGTCACCTAATGGCCCGCTCGTTACGTTCTTCTACAGTGTAAATGTCTCCTCATCATATACGATTTCAGTTTGCTCCGTGGCCGGCCCACGTGGTTATAGGCCCGTATTTGTATACTGACATTTTCACAATAAAGGTTTTTAAAACAAAACACGGTAGTAGTATTTTCATTTGTAAAGTTTTTACTTTTAGTGACTGTTTTCGAATCAGTAAAAGGCAAGTGAAATAAAGCAGTCCAATTACATGACGGATAAAAGGTATAATATGTAGGAACGCAGTAAAGATAAATGGTCAAGGGCAGTTGTGTTTTTCATGTCTGCAACATAAAGTGATCGATAAGAATCTGATAATCAGGCGTATCGGCGACTAAGACAGCAGGCCGAATCTCTTTTACTCAACGGCTCCGTCATGGAAGGAAGAAACGCCCTTTTTCTCGAAAAAGGAATATATTTTACTTGCAAGACAGTTGTAAATTTTCCGGGAAAGTACATTAGCCTGGAATATTATAACATATGTTTGAAAAAAAAATATTGTTCGAAAATAATAAAAAGCGTAATTTTTAGGTCATATGACCAAGCTTTTCATCATTAAATTAACAAAAGTAAAATGAACCAATGAAAAGTTTTATTAACAAGTCACATGACCTGTTATGCTTACGTTACGCGCTGCGCGCCGCGCCTCGGATCACTTCGGGGTGCGCTAACGCGGCGTGTCATAAAACGCATTACGCGACAACGTAGGTCAAGAATATAGTCTAAATGTCTCCACCAACCAGCGTTCAGAACACAACCCCTTTCAGCAGTCCAAAAAGTTCTGTTAAATGACAACAGAGGGGACAGGCAACAAGAACCATCAGTCAAAGAGGGGAGGGCAAGTTCTTCTCTTCCGGGTCATGTTGGGGCGCTACCGGAACTGATCGAATTGGTAGTCTACAGTGTTTCTGGATGTTTCAGACTAAAGCTGGCGTCAGCATGAGACCACTACCATCTCGTAGCTCCGTCGTGGCCATTCCACGAGCAATCATGGCAGCCGCTCCCCACCAGAAGCCTGCGGGAGTCGGAGGCCCCCAAGACTTTTGTAGAATCTTCACGGCTGAGGGGACGCTTTTCGAGAATGGGACCCAAGCCCTAGCAGACAAGCGTCCGAGTTCCAAGGTGTCCCAGGGCCATTTTAGTGGACCAGGCCCAAAACCGAAGAGCCGGCCGCCATTTTGAGAGTCCTGTGGCAGCCGCCTATCGCTGCACCGCAAGAGCGGGCGCATCTCAACTACATGGTGAGCGAGACGCTGTAGTCGCAAGAGCGGGCGGAAAACAGCTGAATGGCGGAAGAGGCACAGTGTAGCAAAAGCGGGCGGAATGGCAACTAAAACGATAAAGGGGCGCCCCACTACAGCTTGTCTTCAGGTCAAACGGATTGTGGGACAAGGTCCAGAATTGAAGAGTCATCAAAAGGCAAAAAGTTCCGCCGGACCCCGGGAGCCGGCCGCCTATGTCGGGGGCGATCTCAGGCTACACCAGTGCTATAAGACTTGGGGAGGGTGTCGGAGCCAAGCGTCTTCTCCGAGTCCATGGCCATCACACCGCCCCTCAGGGGCCTCCGTCAAGCTGTTTAGGAAGGTAACATATCACATTGTTTTCTAATGCAGTCAGGTCCACAAACGACACTCACTTACTTTGAGAATAGTGAAGCTGCAGTAGGTGGAAATAAGCTTCAGACAGTGTTACAAGCGCTGCTCAGAACTCTTAACTATGGCACCCAACATCCAGAACTTATGCTATTTGAGAATGGTAGTGACATCGAAGCATCTCAGGGACCAAAACCATTAACGTACTTTCACGTATGAAAATCTTACTTGGGGAGGGGGCAGGAGCGAAGCGCCCCCTCCCAGTCAGCGCCACCACACCGTATGTTGAAAATCTGAAGCCATCGTTCTACAAAGTCAACCAAACTTGGATTGAAAAATCTAGAAAAATGTACAAACTGAAAACCAGTTTTGGTCTGCATAGCATCAGTAACAACGCTTGAGTCAGCTTTGTGTCAAGCCGCCATTTTGATTCAACAAAGCACAGGCATTGAAAAAGGCTGAAATTCAGAACTCTAAACTATGGCACCCAACATCCAGGAGCTTGCTATCCGGATCTTGGAGCCTTGTGCTGTTTTCGATCTATTCACACATCGGTCCACTACTGACATCATCTTATAAACCAACGTTATGTAAATAGTTTTTTAATAAAATGTTTTACCCTGTTTCTTTGCTGGTGTGTTGTCTATATTTTTAATATTTGCATAGGGTTTGTCATTATTTTGTGCAGGATGGGTGATGGAGCCGAGCTGTCTTGCAGCCCTCATGGTGTGGAGCTCAGTTCATCTCACTATTTTCGTATTTCTCAAGAAGGGTTGTTCCTAATATTTCTATTTTAGCGAGGTCAAAAAGAGATCCAATTAGTTGGCCTACTGATTTTGCTCGATTACTTTTATTTTTTTACACGATTTTTCACTATCTGCAAAGACTAAACAGAGTATTGCGACTTTGTGCTTGTTTGTAAATAGAGAATGATCCAAAGAGAACCAATTCTAAAACAGTAAATGCTTGGACAACAATCAATCAAATGGAGAGACAAGGAGGCACGGCGGATTACAACGGGGGTAAAGGCCTGCGTTAACTACCCTTCAGTATCTGCAAAGAGAGAGTACTACTAAGGCAAAAGAGGGGAGGGGGGGGGGGGCAGCGTTCAAAGCACATCAGCGTGCATAAATACGAAAATGTTTTTATCTATCACGTACTTGACATTTTAAAGCTTTTCATATTTGCTATTAAAAAACCAATGAAATTCACAGAAAAAACCATAGGTTATAGTGGATATATAGTTAGGAATTTGCATTTACAAAACCTTGAAAATTCAATGAAAAAACCATAGGTTATAGGCCATATATAGTTAGGAATTAGCATTTACAAAACCTTATTTTACTCGCATAAAACCATTGAAATTCCATATATAGTTAGCTAACTATAAGCGCTAACTATATATCGCGCACCCGCAATCCACTGCTGATGATGTCACATATTACATCATTCATGACATGGTCAGTGACATCACTGATGACATCACTGATGACATCTCAAATGACATCACTGATGACAACTCAAATGATATCAATGATGACATCTCAAATGACATCACTGATGACATCACTGATGACAACTCAAATGACATCACTGATGACATCTCATTTGTCATCACTGATCACATCACTCATGTGATAATACAATGAACCTCTTCAGACTCTAATATAACCTTACATACACTCAGTATAAACAGACACTCACAGACTGTCACTCATCCATGGAGTTACTCACACACCTAGTCAGTCATGCAAAGAATCAATCACACCTCCATTTCCTCAACTATACAGTTATACACATCTTACTTATTCAAACATATAATAACACATATTTACTCTCTTATATAATCCCTGATACAAGCTCACAGTGATCGATACAGCCACTCACACATTCACTGGCTCTTATGTTCAGTTATTTATATATCTCAACTCTCACATGTATTGTGTTTTACATACGTACTTACTTGCACATGTAGCAATGAGAAATCCATTCACTCACCAACACACCCATGCACAGTCAACCGCCCATATAGCTGTTTCCACATGCACTCTTGAACTCATACTCCTAGTGAATCAACTGCTTACACATCTATGCACAGAGTCACGCACCTCCCAGCCACCCACACACACACTCAGCCTCCCATTCAAATATTTGGGCAACCAATCAATAACCCATATGGCCACTCTTATAGCTACTGATCAACACATGCAGCAGCTTACACAACAACAAACATACTGATGCACGAATTAAGACAGTTTAGTCACTAACCCATGTACTCAGTGAGACACATTTAATCACTCACTCATACAGTCAGTCATGCACCTACTAAATTCTTCATCCAGACACTTATACATCCACTCATTCTTCAATATGTGAAACATATTTAAACTTTACAGACACATACAATCACTGGTTGTTTTGATCAGTGATGTCATCAGTGATGTCACTGACCATGTCATGAATGATGTAATATGTGACATCATCAGCAGTGGATTGCGGGTGCGCGATATATAGTTAGCGCTTATAGTTAGCTAACTATATATGGAATTTCAATGGTTTTATGCGAGTAAAATAAGGTTTTGTAAATGCTAATTCCTAACTATATATGGCCTATAACCTATGGTTTTTTCATTGAATATATATATATATATATTCACTAGCAGCCTGTCCCGACCTTGTCCGGGAGCAATCAGGCTTCCACGACGCCCCAACATTGTCCAGCAGCCCGGGCCCCCGCTGCGATCATTAGTGCCCTTTGTTATTTGGGGTTCTTGGTATTAAGCACAGTGTACTTTTCTTTTGGAGCGATGTGACATTGCTGCTGTTTGGCTCCATCCATGACGTGACCCCCGCCCGTCTGAAATGCCAGAAACCGGTCCCCGGTAGCTTGTCTCCTTTCTGGTGAAGAATTGGCTTGGTAGTTTAGTCTGCCCTGTTCCCATGATGCACTGGGCCAGGGACAGACTGATTTGCATATAGCCAGGTTCTGAGCTGGGATGGAGCAGTGAGATAAATAACGGTGATGGATCAAGCCCTGATCTTTGGACTGGGTAAGAGTGGTCTGTTTAACTCAGACACTCTGTTCATCACCACCCCCATTTCGAAATCGTCGAAACGCGTCAGGGCGTCTTTGAACTATCTGTTGGAAAAGCTGCTGGTTTGCTAATAAAGGTTTGTTAACCTAATCCTGGTGGAGTGGCGTCCTCTGTGCACAGGGCAACTTGGAATAATATATATATATATATATATATTACCTACTGGCGATAGCCAGTAGGTATATATAGTTAGGATTTTTTCTCTATGGAACTTTTGAAAATTCTATGCCTAATAACTTTGGCGTTTGTGGACGGAATTGGCTGAAATTTTCAGGAAAATTGCACATTTTGTTTCTGAGCAGCTCCTGGAAATTTGGGGGGGTTCGTCAAGGGGGGGCCGAGAAAAAATCGGGGTCCCAAAACGCGGTTTTCCCATGTTAATTTCCATAGGGCGGTTGGCCTCACTTTTAGCCCGAACGGCTGAATGGATTTCCACGAAACTTGGCAAAATTGTAGGGACTGTTAGCCCGATGTGCCTTTGCTAGGTCTCAATATATGTGCTTCAGTGGATTTTGAGAAATTAACGTTTAAAACAAGATATATATCTGTAACAGCGCACTGGGTAGCGCTCCGGTTAGCGAACTTTTCGCGTATCGGAACTTTGCGATGCGAAGCTGATTGGCTCTCCGGTGTCTGTCAACATTCTAAACAGTCCGGAGCGGCCGCCATCTTGTCTCTCGGTAGGATCGAGAGACAAGAGGAGGCCAAAACAAAGGGGGAAATGAAGGAAAGGGGGCAAGGTAGACCCCTTCTGACCCCCTAGGATTGATGAGGGGGATATTATAGAGCCACGCGGGGCCCCAAAAAAAATTAAAAAAATCAGATTTTTTCGCCGTAGAGACGCGTCTTGGTAAGCGAACCGGGCAGCTAACCGGGCAGCTAACCGGGAAGCTAACCGGCAGTGTAACGGGAGTCTGAGGAGTAGCTGATTGGCTGTCAACATTGTAAACAGTCCGGAGCGGCCGCCATCTTGTCTCTCGGTAGGATCGAGAGACAAGAGGAGACCAAAACAAAGGGGGAAATGAAGGAAAGAGGGCAAGGTAGACCCCTTCTGACCCCATAGGATTGATGAGGGGGATATTATAAAGCCACGCGGGGCCAAAAAAAAAAAAAAAAACAATCCGATTTTTTTCGCCGTAGAGACGCGTCTTAGTACGCGAACCGGGCAGCTAACCGGACAGCTAACCGGGAAGCTAACCGGCAGTGTAACGGGAGTCTGAGGAGTAGCTGATTGGTTGTCAACATTGTAAACAGTCGGAGCGGCCGCCATCTTGTCTCTCGGTAGGATCGAGAGACAAGAGGTGGAAAAAAAAAGGTGGAAATGAATGAAAGGGGTAAGGCAGACCCCTCCTGAACCCCTAGGATTGATGAGGGGGCTATTAAAGTTCCCTGCGGGGCAAAAGAAAAAAAATTTCGATTTTTCGCGGTAAAGGTGCTTCCTGGTACGTTAACCGGGCAGCTAACCGGCAGCGTAACGGGAGTCCGACATATTGTGTTTTTTGAACGTTTGTGATATGTGCACGTGTGGATTTTGTCTAATTAAGGTTAAAAAAATATATATATATATCTTTAAGCGTGTTCTGGCGCGCTTACGTTTTGGGTTTGGTTTGCGCTGCAGAGACGATACGTCACGGTTATGCGATGCATCATAAGGCGTCTCATGGGCTACGTGATACGTCACTTAATAAAGAATATATTTTACAGCTATAGATATTAGCTTTTAAAAAACCAATGAAATTCACAGAAAAAACCATAGGTTATAGACCATATATAGTTAGGAATTTGCATTTACAAAACCTTGAAAATTCACTGAAAAAACCATAGGTTATAGACCATATATAGTTAGGGATTAGCATTTAAAAAACCTTATTTTATTTGCACAAAACCATTGAAATTCCATATATAGTTAGTTGCACTAACTATATATCGCGGACCCGCAATCCACTGCTAATGATGTCACATATTACATCATTCATGACATGGTCAGTGACATCACTGATGACATCACTGATGACATCTCAAATGACATCACTGATGACATCACTGATGACATCTCAAATGACATCACTGATGACATCACTGACATCTCATTTGACATTACTGATTACATCACTGATGATATCATTTATGTGATAATACATCTTCAGACTCTAATATAACCTTAGATACACTCAGTGTAAACAGGCACTCACAGACTGTCACACATCCATGGAGTTACTCACACACCTAGTCAGTCATGCAAAGAATCAATCACATCTCCATTTCCTCAACTATACAGTTATACACACCTTACTTATTCAAAAAATATAGTAACACATATTTACTCTCTTATACAATCCTTGATACAAGTTCACAATGATTCATACAGCCACTCACACATTCACTGGCTCTTATGTTCAGTTATTTATATATGTCAACTCTCACATGGAGTGTGTTTTACATATGTACTTACTTTGACATGTAGCACTGAGATATCCATTCACTCACCAATATACTCATGCACACAGTCAACTGTCCATACAGCTGTTTCTACATGCACTTTTGAACCCATACACCTAGGGAATCAACTGTTCACACATCTATGCACAGAGTTATACACCTCCCAGCCACCCACACACATATTCAGTCTCCCATACAAATACTTGGGCAACCATTCAATAACCCATATAGTTACTGATATAGCTACTGATTTAAACATGCAGCAGTTTACAGAACAACATAAATAATGTTTGCCAAATTAAGACACTTTAATCACTAACCCATACACTCAGTGAGACACATTTAATCATTCTCTCATACAGTCAGTCATGCACCTACTAAATCCTTCATCCAGACACTTATACATCCACTCATTCTTCAATATGTAAGACATATTTTAACTTTACAGAAACATACAGTCACTGGGTGTTGTCATCAGTGATGTCATCAGTGATGTCATTTGAGATGTCATCAGTGATGTCATCAGTGATGTCACTGACCATGTCATGAATGATGTAATATGTGACATCATTAGCAGTGGATTGCGGGTCCACGATATATAGTTAGTGCAACTAACTATATATGGAATTTCAATGGTTTTGTGCAAATAAAATAAGGTTTTTTAAATGCTAATCCCTAACTATATATGGTCTATAACCTATGGTTTTTTCAGTGAATTTTCAAGGTTTTGTAAATGCAAATTCCTAACTATATATGGTCTATAACCTATGGTTTTTTCTGTGAATATATATATATATATATTTGTTTTCACCTCCTCTGAAATTGCCGGGACACCATGACAGCGGTGCAAAGGGCAGGATCAGAGGTTGTCCTGCATACATACAAGTTTTACAGCAAAAAACACATTCTGCAAATGCACTCCGCTCCGATAAAATGATCACATCCACGTAGAGTTGCAAGTAAGGATTAATTTATTCCAGCATGTTCAATATTGAGAGATGGAAAAAACGCAACGCGTTTCAGCGAGCACCTCGCCTTGATCACAGGTGATTAACGCATGGAACTCAATACCTTAAGTAAAGTTGCTACAAAAACAAAGTGTGAACAAATTAAACAAAGGACTATAAGCCAACATACCAATATCCCGGCCATTTGTAAACATATCATATGCACAACTGCTAGCCCAATAGAATTATCTAGTGTTTAGATCAGCTTACAATGGAGGCAGATAATTCAATGTCCTTGGTCAGAAAGTTAATGCTCCTGAAGGAACACAGTTTATCTAAGGAGAATGAATTAATTTAGTAATTAATCACCATTGACATGTCAGGCCAGACCTCATCATTCAAAACATGATAGTGCAATCAATACTGGCAAATAAGTTTCATATATGCCCAATTATGCGGCAAATAGTATCCCAAGTGGGAAAATACAACAAGTACGACAAATGAATCAATAAATGCGAGCCCTTGAAATGTGCATCAAATTACATATTCCCAGTGGACAGGTCATAAAGGTCTGCAGTGTAGCCAAGATCATAGGTGATGCATCTGTTCACACAGTCCCAATGAAAAAATAGCAAAGGACCACAATAATTTTTTTAAGTCAATATAGCACCCTCTTGTTGCATGGAAAGATAGACTGCTACTATTGAAACAGATCGCTGAATTAAGAGAGGAAATAGAAAAAGAAGAAGCACTAGATGTCCTTACTAAAAAAATGGATGACTTAAACAAAAGAATTTCAAAACACGAGGATGAGATTGTGGCCAAGAAAGAAAGGAAATTCTTAATCTTCGGCTCAATCAACACATCATCCACACATACACACACCTACTTGCTCCCTTTCTTGGCTGGGGTTATCAATCATTCTTCTTTAATTAAAATTAAAACTACAGGCCCTTCATCGACGCTTTTTATTATAACAACTACCCCGGCCGAAGGCACTATGAAATTTGCACACTTGCTGCACTTATCAATTATTCTTCAATTACTTATTTTGATTTAAACTCAAGGCCCTTTATCAAGCCTTTTTCTTGTAACTACTGTTGAAGTAATTCTGCTCCTACACACAACTGTGCATAAAGACTTACGACCTCAGGGCTAGATGTAGGTAATTCAATTTTGCCACTTCTAAAATACCGAATTTTACCAAATCGGTATTTAAGAAGTGGTAAAATAGAAGGGGGCACATGTAGGTATTTCAGAATCGGTAAATACCGAATCTGTAAGATTCGGTATTTACGGATTCGATAAATACAGAATCGGTATCCCCCATTGATTCCTATGGGCCTTGAAGCCCATAGGAATCAATGTTGAATACCGAATCGGTATTAACCGATTCGGTAATTACTGATTCCTGCAAGGGTGCAGGGGGTGTCACTTTGACACCCTCTAGCACCCCAAATACAGGCATGTGTGCCACCACATACATGCCCTAAGGGCATGTCTGTCTGTCACATGGCACAGGTGTGCATGCACACATGTGCATGCACACCTGGATTCGGTATTTTATCACCCAATTGGATTGGGTGGTAAAATACCTAATCTGAAAGGCCTGCAGCACTCAAAGATGTGCTACCTACATGTGCTTTTACAGAATCTGTATTTTTAACGAGTCTGTATTTACTGATTCGGTAATTTTACCGAATCTGTAAATACAGATTCGGTAAAATACCGATTCTGTAAAGCATGCTCCTACATTAGAAAACCCTAATACCATTCGGAAACGGCCGAAATTGGCCGTTTCCGACCGGTATTAGGGCTCCTACATCGGGCCCTCAGTGA
>NW_028251910.1:0-95604 GCF_964263255.1 Lissotriton vulgaris | reverse complement strand
TGAGCTTGGTGGCACAATAGGAGCAGCACGCCGGCCCACAATGAAGGCACAGGCAACAAACAAATACCACTCCCAGTGTTCCAGCCAGAATCATGAACATTTTCCAGCCCCAAGTGGAGAGGAGATCCCAGAACCACCTGGTTAAAGACCAAGTACCAATGTCAGCATGGACTTCCACAGGATGCGATGTAATTTCTGAATGGCCAAGTGCATAGTTGGAGCAGAATCTGGAATATATATACAGCAGGAGCTGCCGATCACGCGACATGCTCCTCCTCGATCAGCTAGGATGACGTCAAGCACCATCCGATTTTGAAGCGATACAAGCCTTGTAGCCTGAAGCTCTACAGTGAGGTTATTTAAAATTCCAGCAGTGGTGTAAACTACATTTTCCACTACTCTAGAGAGACGTCTAACGTCTATACTAGTGAAAATAGGACCCCATATTGGAAAGAGACCCTTTGCTATATCTACAAACTGCTGAGAAGCAGTGTCAGTTTGATCAGTGCCTTCAGTATCAATACTCCTGCTAACTCGGTAAGAATATGAACTTCGTTTAGTCAACTGGTGTGTCTTGTGATAATTAGAAGGAGCTATATACACTGGAGGATACAAGAAGGACAGGTAACATTTCCCTGCCCATCCTCTGGGAAGCCAAGTGTAGGTGCTCGCACCACAAACAAAATACACATTTGGCGGAGTTATCAAAGGTGGGGTGCTGGTAGTATGCAAAATGTAAGTATAGTTACATCTCCTGTTCCCTACATTAACATGACCTTTCCCTTGTATGCAAAAGGAAGCAGTACTATTCAAAATAGGAACTGGCATTGCCTTATCATCAGTGACATTTCGATCCTGGAAATGCTGAAAATATTGCGTGGAATTAAATTGTTCAAAATCTAACATTTCTTCCTTTAGCCAAGTAGCATTTTCGTAAGTGGTGTACATATTCATACAGGCATCCAGATCTAAAGATCCCTCCCCTTGGTTCCCTGAGCATCAAACCCCTGGTGTTGTTCTATATACTTTAGAGCAGCTTCATGGTCCTTTTCAGTTTATCTTTTGGGATCAGCTACTAATGCAAATACATGAGAGATAGTAACTGAAACCAGGCATCACAGCTTGTGAAGTGTGATGAAGGCAAAAAAAATGAACAGATCATGGCGATGCATTACAGATGGCAGAAGGCCACTGTACCGACCAGATTTTTGGACCAGATGGAATCCGCTCCTAGGAGCCCCTCTAATCCAGCCGGAACGTAAACAACTCCCTCCTTAGAACATATTTACAATGGATATAGGCATATGTATAACATCTCGTACCTAAGGATGGGGAAAATAGCAATAAACAAGCATTGGTTCTACAATATCCTATTCACACCTATTAGTCTCGCGGCCACATAAGCCCAGACTAGTCTACCCTGGGGCAGGTCTGATAATGTACCATTTCGCACTTTATTCACTTGACACGCGATCCGGCGCGTCTACACACGTGGGCCTGCAGTCCCAGTGCTCTCCTTTATACCCGGTCTGCAATCCAGCAGACCTACACACCCCTCAATCTTGGGTGCTCTCACTTACACACGGCCTACAATCTGGCAGGCCTCCGCACCGTATCCCTCCGGTGCTCTCATTTACACACGGTCTACAATCCGGCAGACCTACACACCTATCCTTAGGTGCTCTCATTAACGCCGTGTACCAACGACGATCACTTTCCTATGAATCCTCAGGGATGAAATCTGTAGTTATCTATTCAGGGTAAAACTATGGCAATGGAAATTAGTATAGTGTTCGAATCATAATATGTGCCTTCTGTTCTTGACATCAACTGTTCCCTGCCTCCCTACTTATTCAGTCACTCCTTACCTGACCGGGATTCACATCCGTTCATGCAAACAACGCCTGACTAGGAGAACTAGATTACTATGATCGAACAAGAATACAAGGCACATGTCGGGTCACCAAAAATGGGGGCATTTATTACAGTAAAAGAAATAAACACAATACTATACGATATATATATATATCTATACGTATATATGCTGCAAAGAAAAAGTAGAGGATAAGGTGCGCGCTTCGCAAGGGAAGGGGCAGATATCACCTGGTTAATATGAAGTTTGGACTCGGCAGTCATCTAGGTTCTCGTCTCGTCTCTCTCTGTGTCTTGGCTCGTCTCGGGGGTCCACCTCAGCCGTCACAAGTACACGTCTGCACCGCTAGGCTCAACCTCCTCTGCTTCCCTCCAAGTCACTGGAACCTTGCTCGTTATTAGCTACCGTCTCTCTCTCTCTCTCTCGTTCTCAGAGAGTCTCGGTTTAGAATCTTTTCTCAGACTTCAAAATGGCGATTGTCTGCCGCAGAAATAATTAAGGGCATAGATGCTAACGGCTAGCTGCCGCCTACGGACTGACTGACTCAGTGCCTAACACTTTCACTAATATGGAAGCTGTCCCTTCATGGAAAGTTACGGCCAGTAACCTGCCGCCCACCAAATTCTTGTACCTCCCCGTACCAAGGACACGTTCCCAGCCGGCCGGCCTGAAGTTGTGTCTTCGGAGTGGAGAAAAATACAGTCTTTCGATAAGGGCCAGCCTGAACCGGTTCTCTCCAAGCGAACAACACCTTGAAACTAAAACATTACATTTAACCTAGAAAAGCCTCTCCAGCTACTAGGCAGAGGGCAAGATGGAGTCTGTCCCGTTTAAGGCCTGCAAGGCCCAAAATATGCATGGCTCCATAGAAAATGTACTAATACTCTTACAAAAGGACGGATCATCACTAATACTTATATATCTATCCCCTAGCTTTAGCTTATAAGCCCTAATCTAAGGAAAAGGGTACGAAAATGCACTACTGTGCCTTATGGATAGGTCCTACTTATAGTCCTAATCCCTATACTATAAGGGTAATAGGCTGGAGTCATCCTCCATCATCCTCCTTCTAAAAAGGGTCGGAAAAGTCGGTTATTACATTTCACCCTTGACTCCAGTCTATTAGCCAGATTCTATATTGAACTAACATCCGTGGAGGAATAATAAGAAACAAAATTAACTGAACTATTCTTCCTACCAAATCTACAAAATTGCAATAAAGAGGGAATGCACTGGATAAAGCAGCAAATAGCTACTAAAATACAAATAAAAATTATAATACCCCCTAAAATCTGTCGTAAAGAATGTAAGTCTGGCAACCAATTAAAGAGCCAGTCGAACCAGCCCTGATCAATATGTTGTCTAACTTCTGCAGTCAAATCGTGGAGTTTGTCAATATGGGCTTGGATTGATTTAGAATGGTCAGACAAATTAAAACAGCAGAGGCCCTCAAAGTCAGAACAGTCATGTCCATGTTTTAACAACAAATAGTCAATCGCAGCGCGATTTTGTAAAATGGCTCGTCGTTCACCCTGGGCATCTAATAATAAGTCGGATAATACAGTCTAGGTTTGATTAATTGATTTAACCATCCAGCATGCCATCTTGCCAATAGTTTTAGCATTATAAACAGCTAATGCTGGGACACCAATAATAGAAAAAGCTAAACTAAGATACTCCGATTTAGAGTAAAGGTGTACAGTGGAATCACAGTCTTCTTGTAATGTCATAGAGTCTCGTACCACACGGGAATGGGGACCAGGGCGTGAGGAAAACATTAGTAAACTTAATCTCGTGATAGCACACGGACCTCCGGTAACATTAGCGGGAATATAGGGCCAAGAAGTATTCCCGCAGGAAAAGAGCCAGCCATTAGGTAATAACATAGGACGATAATAGCTAGGAACAACTAATAAACTTTTACATGTCATATTATTTTTAACAGAAGTACATGAATTTGGAAGTCTTCGTAAACAAAGCAATCGTTGATGAGCAGAAAAAGACGTGGCAGCTCGTAATTTCAAACGCAGGCATTCTGAAATCACCTTAGGATCACAAGTGAAAATAAAACACAAATCGCCCTGTGTAATGTTATATGTAGTAATCTGGGAAGGAATCGGAAGGGCAGAGTCAGAAAGGGCAGAACATAAAGGGCAAAATTCATGGGCGGGAAAATCGCCCAAAATAATATTAGGACGGGCACTCGAAATGTTGAAAATGTGTCGTAAAGTTTCAGTGGAGGCGGGGACAGCAACCAAACAGGTCGCTAAAATATCAGTCACGGATCTCATAGGGGTGAGACAGAAATGTGGAGAGTTCGTAGCCCTTTTCGCAAGGGTTATCCAAAAATTGGATGAGGTGTCCCACGCAGCGAAGGAACGCGGAACTCGGGTTCTCCAATCAACCGAAGTCGGTGGGTCCTCTTCTCTCCCGGCGTAGCAGACCAAAAGGAGTCCAACGCCGGCACATCCTGCAGCAGCAGTCCAGAGAATGATCTGAAAGAATACAAACACAGGCCTTAATCACTCTTGCAAATAACATTTGTCAGCTGGGACAGCTTCCCAGCTATCTTTCCCTGGCTTCATCACCAAAATGGTGTTGTCATGACCGGTCGCAATAATTTCAGCCTGTTCAGGAGGATGTTTAGGCGATTGCACCCAAATTTTGGCGCCCGGGTTGTCCGAAGAACCAAACCCTTTTTGACCTCGTATCGTTAGCAAAGTCGGGGCAGTGCCTTTCTTAATCTCACCACTGAAAACAGGCATAATCAGCAACTGAGCAACACGGTCAGATTTCTTGATCGATAAGTCAAGCTCACTGCTATTAAGCAGGAGAACCTTAATCTCTCCCTGATAATCGCTGTCAATTACTCCTCCAAGAACTTGGATACCTTTCAAGGCAAGGCCCGATCTAGGGGCAATCAATCCAAAGCTACCGGCAGGTATACAGACACCAATGCCAGTTTCAACAATGATTCGGTCTCTACTTTTCAAAAGTGCATCATTCATAGCATGCAGGTCCAAGCCTGCGGAACCTGGGGTCGCTCTGCATGGAGCCAAAGCTCCGGGGGTAATTTCCCAATAGATAACAGTATGAGACATCGAATTAGGTTTTGCATCAACAGCAGGAGGAAACAAACGCATCAAAGGAGATTCAGCATGCAACAAAGGACGATTATTTAAAATCAACAATGCTTGAAGCAAAAAATCTTTCCAATTTGTATAGTGGTCATTAGTCAATTTACGCAACTGTTCTTTCAACAAGCCATTCATGCGTTCAATGAGGCCCGAGGCCTGCGGATAATATGGAATATGAAACATCCATTCAATGTTATTTTCCACACAGAATTCCTGCACCAATCTTCCACGGAAGTGGGATGCATTATCAGATTGAATTTGGAATGGGACACCATAGTACAGTATGAGTAATTCAAGAGTTTTAATGGTATTAACTTGGGTAGCTTGTTTACAAGGGAAAGCGACCAACAGGCCACTAAAAGTATCAACAGCTGTGCAAATATACTGGCAATTTCTGCTCAACCAATATAATCAATCTGCCAAATTTGAGCGGGCATTTTTCCTCGATGTAAATGGCCTTTAACAATATGGGGCACTGATCGTTTTTTAGCATGCTGGCAGATAGGACAATGCAGAATAACATCTTTAATCAAATTCAAGGGAATATGAATTCCTCGATCGGAAGCCCACCTGCTAGTGGCTCTCTCTCCAAAATGTCCTGCTTTTTGGTGGGCCCATTTCGCCAATCCTGCCAAATCAGAATCCTGCATGTCCACCACTGCCTCAGAAATTTTAGACTTTTCATCTGCAATATTATGAAAGAATTTGTCAAGGGAGTCGATTGGGGTATGAGCATCCACATGAAAGATTGTCACAGTACTCTGTGGGAGTAATTCCCAAATTTCTTGCCATAATTCCTTTCCCCACAGTTCTTTTGAATGCAATTCCCAATTATGAGAATGCCAAGTTGGTAACCATATCGCCAGTCCATTAGCTGTGGACCAGGAATCAGTGAAAATATGACATGTGCCAGGTAATTCTTGTTTCAAAACTTGGTAAACTGCATATAACTCAGCATATTGACTACTCTTTCCTTCACCAGTTGTGCTCAATAACTTTTGTGTGATCGGATTATAAGAAACTGATTTCCAATGCCGTTTTTCACCAATGAATTTCGCTGAACCATCTGTAAACCACACATGTTTTCTGTCCTCCGTGAACAAATCATCAAATGGCTTATCCCATCTGACAGGAGATTCCTGAACCATAGGCACAGAACATTCATCTGCAGTGTCATTCGAGGGCGCCTGCGCCACTCGTTCATGCAATACAGCCACACACTTCGGACCCACACGCGCCCTGTCCTGGATGTACCATTTCCACTTAATCACACTCGCCTCTTGAGCATGTCCAATTCGATGAGACTTCGGCGAACTCAACACCCACTGCATGATAGGAATTTCAGGTCTCAAAATCACAGTATGACCCAGGGTCAATTGCTCGGTATCCACCAGAGCCCAATAACATGCAAGCAATTGTTTCTCAAATGGTGTATAACGCTCACCAGCCTCAGGTAATTTCTTGGTCCAAAAACCCAACGGCACTTTTTGTCTGCCTTGCTTTTGCCATAAACTCCAATTGGCATACAGACCATCCACAGAAACATTCAAATCAACATCACCCTCGCTCACAGGCCACAAATCCAAGGCATACTGAATTGCTTCTTTCGCCAAATTAAAAGCATTCTGTTGTGGTTCGCCCCATTCAAACGCATTCTTTTTACGGGTGATTCGATACAATGGGGCCAAAATCTGACTCAAATGGGGAATGTGCTGACGCCAAAAACCAAATAGGCCAATGAAACATTGAGCCTCCTTTCTGTTCCTCGGAACAGCAAAATCCAAAATTTTACGTTTCACCTGCGGGATCACCTCTCTGTGACCTCCATGCCAATTAATTCCTAAAAATTTAACATTCTGGGAAGGGCCCTGCAATTTATCGGCATTAATCTCCCAACCTTTAGCACGTAAACAGTCAAGAATCTGGTCTAAATGGGATTGGACCTGGTCTTGCGTCTCACCTTGAATCAAAATGTCATCAATATAGTGACACACCTGAATTTGGGGATGAACAGGCACTTCAGATAAATGCTCCGCCACCAGCCGGTGACTGATCGTAGGACTATGTACATAACCTTGAGGAAGACTCCGGAACGTCATTTGACGTCCATTCCAGGTAAAACTGAATTGTTCCTGACACTCGGGGGCAATCGGGATTGAAAAGAAAGCATTAGCAATATCAATGGACGCATACCATGTACCTGGATGCTTCTGAATTCTCTGAATCAAAGTAACCATGTCTGGCACTGCAACAGCCAAATGTGGAGTATGTTTGTTCAATTCTCGATAATCAACAGTCATGCGCCAAGAATTATCACTTTTGCGCACAGGCCAAACGGGATTATTCCAAGCAGAAGTAATTGGAGTTATAACCCCAGCATCAACCAAATCCTGAATAGTGGCAGTAATTTCTTCATGACCACCAGGAATACGGTATTGCTTTTGAGAAACCACTTTCGTAGCCTGGGGAATGTGGATGGGGGGCATTCGTAAACGACCAACCCGTACGGGTCTGGACGAAATGTAATGTTTAGTTCCAAATTGATAACAACCATCATCTAAATGCAAAGTCATTCCTTTCAAAATATCAATTCCAATTATGTATTCTAGGAGTGGCACAACTAATACAGAATATTCTTTGCGGGGAAGTCTGCCAATTTTCATGTCAAGAGTAGTTTGCACTGCGGGGGTCTCTTTTCCACCCAAACCAGTAATCGTGAAAAATTGTCCTTTAAATTTCTTAGATTTACCATGAATTAAAGTGGCCTCCGCCCCAGTATCTACCAATGCTCGGGCCCTTTGGATATTACGATGTTTCCAAAAAATTTCAATATCTACATAGGGTCTATTGTCTCCGTGAGCCCACCTGCGTACTGGAGCTTGACCTATTTCCTAGTCATTTTTACTGTGGTCAGCCAACCAGGATAAATCGGGATAAATGCTTTCAACTTTCTTCGGGATCAAAACGTCCTGTTCATATCCATCTCTATTACGAAATGGATTATTGTCATGTTCAAAAAACTGAGAATTGCGGTCAGATAGCCTGTGGCGATCATCCCGTTGTCTAACGTCAGGGGAACAACTCCTGTCATCTCTGCGTCTACTAGAGACACGATCATCTCTCCCTCTGTCTCTCTCCCCCTCTCTCACCCTTGTATTATCGCGGCGGGGAGAAGCATGACGTTCATAGCGCCGGTCATCACGGCGATCAGCTTCCACACGACGTCTCTCATCACCACTATCATCAGAACCACGATCACAATCATTCTTTCGTACTCGACGGGCACCCTCCTTCCGATCCAAACCACGCTTACGAAACATTTCCCACAAGCGATTATTAGGTTCACCATCGATGTCCTCTCTTTTCACACCATCATCCAAAAGTGCAAGAAACATGTCACGCCTAGAGAATTTATAATCCCCAGCGGTACGACCCTCATGTCGAGATTGCCTTTCAGGTTTAAACCATTCACCCAACTCACCAAGCTGACGAACAGATTCAAGCACCATAGACAAAGGATTGCCAGTTTGATTGATCAACAAAGTCATCATAACCTGCTTATAAGCAACAGGCGAAGAACGGATAATGCGATTACGCACAGAAGATGTTAAAAGACCATCCAACAATCTGTCAGAAGTAGTGAGAAAAATCGCAGTTTTCATCACTTCCTCTTTCAAACGTTGCGACGCATCGCGCAAAGTGTACCATGGCTTGTCATTGACAGGCCAATCAGACTCAGTAGGGTATTTATGGTTACAGCCATCATTCGCAAGCTGGAGCAAAGTAATCTGGCCAGCACCATTATAATTCCGAAAATGATCTTGTACAGTAGAATCGGAACTCAGAGAGCAAAAACGTAAACAATCACCAGCATCAAGCATAATACCGGCAGCACCTAGTTCATAAAGGCGCACCATCCATGTAAGCAAAGTTTCACCGGGCCGTTGACGAAATCGTTGTAAAATGTCACTAACCTCCTGTTGAGTAAAATCTTCAATACTATCCATTTGAATACCATTCGGCATATCAGGAGTCTGTTGTAATTTGCGTCGAAACACAGGGTGAGCAGAAACCTCCGGAAGAGCTTCCGAGGAAGCCCGGTCCTTAGATTTAGAAGAACAATCAGGGTGTGATACGTCATCAGAACGGGTAGAGCGACTACGGTCGCCAGAAATGTCATCTTTGTCACAAGAAGCAGACTTACAATCACGTCCGGAGCGAGAAGACACGCGCTTGTCACTCTCCTCAGCCGAGGAGCCAGAATCATTCGAATCCCAGATATTACCATCCCCCTCGTCGGGGTTCCAATCCAGTCCGGCTTTCGCCACGACCAGAAGCACTTTCCGCGTAGACACACGACCACGACGGTGTCTGTATTTAGATTTCGCAATGCGTACTGAAGCCCTTTCGGCTATAGTTTGATAAGTTTCAAGTTTGTCGGTAAGCAATTTATTTTGGCATCGCAAAAGAGTGTGCGCATTCTGCACTTCAACAAACTTTTCTTCCATATCAGCAAACCGCTTCTGCAATTTAGTAAACTTCTCATGCAGCATTCTGTACGCAGTCAACACAACCCATCCTCTGCGTCCTAAAACAGGAAGCTCATCACCCTTCACTACTGGCGCTTTTTGCAAGCAAGAAACCACATCAGCGGGCTCCGCCTGCTCCAAACAAGAAGTCCAATTCTCACTCAAACCAGTAGAATCGGCCCACTCACGGGCCAGAGCCTCATAAGGCGTTGACTCCCAGCCGGGAATATCAACGGGCAATTTAAAAGTAGATTTTGATTTCTTTTTCGAAAACATTTTAACACACAAAAAATATATATACAAATATCAACAAAGAAAATACGTACGAGCCGAGCGCAAACCAACAAGATAAAAACAATACAGCGCACACAGGCTACGTAAACAGTTCGTGACGCCAGATGTACCGACCAGATTTTTGGACCAGATGGAATCCGCTCCTAGGAGCCCCTCTAATCCAGCCGGAACGTAAACAACTCCCTCCTTAGAACATATTTACAATGGATATAGGCATATGTATAACATCTCGTACCTAAGGTTGGGGAAAATAGCAATAAACAAGCATTGGTTCTACAATATCCTATTCACACCTATTAGTCTTGCGGCCACATAAGCCCAGACTAGTCTACCCTGGGGCAGGTCTGATAATGTACCATTTCGCACTTTATTCACTTGACACGCGATCCGGCGCATCTACACACGTGGGCCTGCAGTCCCAGTGCTCTCCTTTATACCCGGTCTGCAATCCAGCAGACCTACACACCCCTCAATCTTGGGTGCTCTCACTTACACATGGCCTACAATCTGGCAGGCCTCCGCACCGTATCCCTCCGGTGCTCTCATTTACACACGGTCTACAATCCGGCAGACCGACACACCTATCCTTAGGTGCTCTCATTAACGCTGTGTACCAACGACGATCACTTTCCTATGAATCCTCAGGGATGATATCTGTAGTTATCTATTCAGGGTAAAACTACGGCAATGGAAATTAGTATAGTGTTCGAATCATAATATGTGCCTTCTGTTCTTGACATCAACTGTTCCCTGCCTCCCTACTTATTCAGTCACTCCTTACCTGACCGGGATTCACATCCGTTCATGCAAACAACGCCTGACTAGGAGAACTAGATTACTATGATCGAACAAGAATACAAGGCACATGTCGGGTCACCAAAAATGGGGGCATTTATTACAGTAAAAGAAATAAACACAATACTATACGATATATATATATATCTATACGTATATATGCTGCAAAGAAAAAGTAGAGGTTAAGGTGCGCGCTTCGCAAGGGAAGGGGCAGATATCACCTGGTTAATATGAAGTTTGGACTCGGCAGTCATCTAGGTTCTCGTCTCGTCTCTCTCTGTGTCTCGGCTCGTCTCGGGGGTCCACCTCAGCCGTCACAAGTACACGTCTGCACCGCTAGGCTCAACCTCCTCTGCTTCCCTCCAAGTCACTGGAACCTTGCTCGTTATTAGCTACCGTCTCTCTCTTTCTCTCTCTCTCGTTCTCAGAGAGTCTCGGTTTAGAATCTTTTCTCAGACTTCAAAATGGCGATTGTCTGCCGCAGAAATAATTAAGGGCATAGATGCTAAAGGCTAGCTGCCGCCTACGGACTGACTGACTCAGTGCCTAACACTTTCACTAATATGGAAGCTGTCCCTTCATGGAAAGTTACGGCCAGTAACCTGCCGCCCACCAAATTCTTGTACCTCCCCGTACCAAGGACACGTTCCCAGCCGGCCGGCCTGAAGTTGTGTCTTCGGAGTGGAGAAAAATACAGTCTTTCGATAAGGGCCAGCCTGAACCGGTTCTCTCCAAGCGAACAACACCTTGAAACTAAAACATTACATTTAACCTAGAAAAGCCTCTCCAGCTACCAGGCAGAGGGCAAGATGGAGTCTGTCCCGTTTAAGGCCTGCAAGGCCCAAAATATGCATGGCTCCATAGAAAATGTACTAATACTCTTACAAAAGGACGGATCATCACTAATACTTATATATCTATCCCCTAGCTTTAGCTTATAAGCCCTAATCTAAGGAAAAGGGTACGAAAATGCACTACTGTGCCTTATGGATAGGTCCTACTTATAGTCCTAATCCCTATACTATAAGGGTAATAGGCTGGAGTCATCCTCCATCATCCTCCTTCTAAAAAGGGTCGGAAAAGTCGGTTATTACAGCCACATACCCAGCAGTTTGTCTTATTCGTAGTATATGAGCCTCATGCAACATTTCTAAGAACACATTTTTAACATAGGTTTCTCGATGTCGCTCTTTATGGGGAGGCAAGGTATAAAAGAAATGCTCAGGTGTGGCTGTGTTGGTACCTAAAACATTATGCATAGGGTATTGGAATTCCAAATACATAAACACGCTCATTAATATTACCATAATTACTGCAATAGTTATTACAAAGGCTGTCTTCACTCTGGTAGCCCAACAGCAAAACATGGGGACATTCTCAATAAAAGGTCTAGGAGCAAGAGGTCTCTCATCTTTAAGAGCAAATCGGGCAAAGGAATACATTCTAACTAAAAGTCCAAACTAAGGGGCTCATTAGGATTGCGGTTTTCCCGCATCCTCCGGGCCGGCGGAAGCCACCACCGGCCCGGAGGATGCGGGAAAACCGCTGCTGAGGCACAAAAGACCCACCGCCAAATTAGGATGGCGGTGGGTCTCAAAATCCGTCCGCAGCTTTTCCGCCGCGGTTGCCTTCCGACCGCGGCGGAAAAGCTCTAACATGGCTGGCGGTGTCCATCAGACACCGCCAGCCATATTAGGATGGCGGAAAAGCATACGGACATTGACTTTGGGGGCCCGTTGCGGGCCCCCTTGGTGAAGGGGGGGTGGGGGGTGCACATGGGGGGTACCTATGGTACCCACCAGCATTTGCGTGGACAAAGCGGCAGGCACCGCGCGGTGCCTGCTGCTTTTTGCACGCAAATGCCGTGCATGCATTTTTAACATTGCGGCGAGTGCAGCTTGAAGCTGCACCCGCCGCAATGTTAAAGATTCAGGATGTGACCGCCACCCTGGCGGTCACATCCTAATCTGCATGGAGGGACCGCCGCAGCCCCTGCGGAAGGTCCCTCCTACTCTATGGTGGCGGACGGACTCAGGTCCGTCCGCCATCATAATCGGCCCCTAAACTTGGGGAAAAGGTGCAAGCCAACTGCCAGAGGGTTTCTTCTCACTGTGTCCATATAGAGCCTCACAGGCAGGCTCTTGCTATCCATCCACAGGAATTATCTTCACTGTAATTTCACTGTTGCAATTTAGGCCCTTTATATTGCACAGTCTTTCTTTCTGAACAGAGCAATGCGTCAGTTCCAAGCTCTCAACGGGTTCAGTCCAGTGTCTTGCTCAATACCCCAGAAAAGCTTATCTTCA
This sequence comes from Lissotriton vulgaris, assembly GCF_964263255.1. NCBI lineage: Eukaryota > Metazoa > Chordata > Amphibia > Caudata > Salamandridae > Lissotriton > Lissotriton vulgaris. Next base: position 82,670 of record NW_028251910.1, on the reverse strand, counting down.
GCCCTGCAACTCAAGTCTTTCCCTGTCTCCTACAATCCGAAACTGGGGTATCGCATGGTTTTCGGGGTCGTAAATTGTATTGAAGATGGCCAGGTTGCTCCTAGTCATGGAACAACACAGCAGCAGGGACATTTCGTGTAACACGTTTTTCAGAAGCCTCAGGGGAATCAGATTTATCACGAGTTTCAGAAACAGAGGCTGATGTGTCTCCTTGCGGCATCAACAATCCTTCCTCGTGCCCAATTTCAATGGCATCCGAGAAAGGCACAAAACTCAACCTTTGTTCTCCCTCTTGTGTCAGAACTCCGTCTCGGTTCTGCTGATCAGAGGGAAGCGGTAAGGGTAGCTTCTTTACATGCGAAACATGTATCCAGTGCTTTTTCCCATCTACTTTCACTGCTGTTCGGGTGTCCAAAAAGATCTGGTAGGGACGGTCGCATCTGGGTTCCAGACTCGATTTCCGTTGATAATTTCGCACGAGAACCCACTGTCCTGGTTCCAAGCGATGTCCGGGGCCCTCCGGCAGCGGCTGCAGTACTGCTGACACCTGTGGATGAATGGAACACAGATCTTTAGTTAAAGCGTACAGATAATCTGTCATCATAGGGTAATCAAGATCACGGAAGGATCTAGGCCTTGGAACACCCCACACATTGGCTGGTTAACCAAAAACAACCTCATAAGGTGACAGCCCAGCCCGAGAATGGGGGGTTACTCATATTGACATTAATGCTAGGGGCAGCGCATCAGGCCAACTCAAACCCGTACTCTCCCGTATCTTTGCCATCTTCAATTTCAATATGCCATTATATTTCTCAACCAGTCCTGCAGATTGCGGGTGTCGTGCTGCATGAAATTTCTGTTATATTTGCAATCCCTTACAAATATATTTAACGAGTTCTGCATTGAAATGTACCCCATTGTCTGTCCATATAATTCGGGGCAAACCAAATCGGGGCAGAAACTCCTTAATTAGGGCTTTTGCAGTAGCTAGGGCAGTATTCTCTTTGGTGGTTTATGCTTCAACCCATTTGCTAAACACACAAACGACCACCAACACATACTTGAGATTGTTTACTCTGTCAAATTGAATATAATCCATCTGTAGCACTTCAAACGGCAAAGAAGGGGGCGCAAAATTTCCACTAAGGACTGTCTCTCTTCCTCCGGGATTATGCTGTAAACAGACCATGCAGTATTTGACCACATGGGCAGCAGTCTTGGGGATATTCTAATTATTCCACACCGGGTCCAATAATGAACAAATACCTTTTGCTCCAATGTGGGCAGTGCCATGGGCCATCACTACTACCGCGTACACCAGGGCATTAGGCAATAGCCATCTCTGTCTGTCAGACAAATCAATCCAGCAATCATTCTTGTCTCACCGCCCTATTTCCTGCTCCCATTTCAATAATTCATCAGGAGGGGCTTCTTTCTGCAATTCTCTGACACTTTCAATAATAATATCAAATACTGTAGTATCCACCACCCATCGGGTTGCTACACTGGGAAACATTGTGGACGTTTTAGTTTGTGCTGTTTCCTTCGCTACTTGATCGGCGAAGGCATTTCCCTCTCCTGTAGTGTCAATGATTCTCTTATGGGAACTACACTTAATGATAGCCACCTTCTCTGGTAAAGTTAAAGCATTTAACAATCTTTCAATCAGAGGGCCATGTTGTATTATTTGACCATGGGAGGTAAGAAATCCTCGTTCCCTCCACAGTCGCCCGAAACTATGGGCCACGTCAAAGGCGTATTGGCTGTCGGTAAAAATATTTACTCTTAAACCTTCACTCAGTTCACATGCTCTTAATAATGCTATTAATTCAACTGCTTGCGCTGAATGCTGAGAAACCCAAGCGGTCTCTACTACTGTTCTAAGGGTAGTTATAGCATAGGCAGCTGTTGTCGTGCCATCTGGTAACTTGAAACAAGAGCCATCCACATACAACTCCCCTTGTGGGTCAGATAAAGGGAAGTCAGTGAGGTCTACACGTCCCTTTGTTTCTTCTTCAGTCTGAAATATACAATCATGGACATCGTCCTTTTGGTCACTCGAAGGGAGGGGTAGTAACGTGGCTGGATTCAGAGTGGCACATCGTTTAATTTTATTGTGGGGTGCAACTAAAGTTAATTTATAACCAGTCAATCGTGCACTCGTGAGGTGCTGAGTTTTTGTTCGATTCAATAATATGTCCACAGTGTGCGGTACCATCACTGTAAGATCAGTCTTCAAGACAATCCCCTCCGACTGTTGAATGGCCACCAGCCCTTCAACAGCTGGGAAAGGCTCTGGCAACATTATCCAATGCTGCCGAAAAATAGGCACAGGGTCGTTGTTTTCCGCCAAAACCCTGGATTAACACTGAAAGAGAACAAACGTCCACTTCATGCCCATAAAGTACAAAAGGTTTTCGGTAGTCCGGAGTACCCAGAACGGGTGCAGAGCAAAGATCAGATTTTAACGAATTAAAAGCATCTTGACATTCATCTGTCCAGGGCAAGGGTTCATGCACATCTTTGGTAACCAAATGCAACAAAGGTTTACCCAGAAGGGAAAAATTAGGAATCCATTGGCCACAGTAAGAGGTTATGCCTAGAAAAGCACGAACATCAGGCTGAGTACGAGGCACAGTAATTAGTAATAAGAGTTATTCGTTCAGGAGTTAATTGTCTCCCTACTTTCGACAGTAAATGACCAAGATAGGTCACTTCCTGTCGACAATACTGAAATTTTGACAAGGAATCTTTATTACCATTAGCAGCCAAGTGATGCAACAGTTTAACAGTGGCCTCCTTACAACCATCTGCCGTATCAGATGCCACCAGAATATCATCCACATATTAGACGAGAACATTACCAGGAGGGAGGACTAACTCATCTAATACTGCTTTTAGAGCCTGACTATAAATACTAGGGCCTTCAGTATAGCCTTGAGGTGCGTGACAAAATCTAAAACTTCGGCCAGATAATGAGAATCCAAAAATATGACGGCTGTCTGGATGTATGGGGATACTAAAGAAAGCGTTCTTTAAATCTATCACTGAAAAATACTGTGTGGTAGGGGGGATCATAGTCAAGATGGCAGTGAATTCCGGGACCACAGGATATTGAGGAATCACTATTTTATTAACCTCTCTAAGGTCAATTACAAAACGATAAGTATCTTTATAATCAGGGTCACCATCCAGAGGGGCTTTTTTTTAAATTGGTAAAATTGGGCTATTACAAATGTTTGCTGCTGTTTCTTCTACCACTCCTTTCTTAATTAAATCACGAATGACATGCAATAAAGCCTGTTCACCTTCTGGCAAAATTTGATATTGGGGAATACGTGGTAGATGCGTGTTTGGTTTTAAAATTATAGATACAGGGGGTATTTTCAACAATCCGACATCCATGTCCCCTTTGCCCAAAGAGTGGGGGGTATATCTGCAAACTCAGGAGGGAAAGGTGCATCTTTGACTGAACATTGAGACATACGTTCAATGGGAGGCTGCAATGTTCGGTCAGAGGACAGTTACATCCGTTTCCGTAAAGCTGTGAAGACCTGGCTTTTTGACCAATAACCTCACCGGCCTCAACTAGTCATATTAGCTGCACAATCTTAGCGCCGGGAAACCCTCAGGGGTAGCTGTCGCACTCTACAAACTCAAATAATAAAATAAAATAAAATAAAATAAAATAAATGTTAGATACACACCATCAGGAGAACAATAAATTCGAGCATGCAACTTTTTCAATATATCCAATCTAGCAAATTTTCACCACAACTAGAAGTAAGCAAGAATGGTGAATCCACAGTAACAGGACCAATAGTAAAGGGAAGTGGTTTTGAAATGGGGCTTACCACGGGGATTCCTGAAAATCCCACCGTACATTATTTTGCCCAGACAGAGCAGCCCCTGGGACCAATGTATGAGCAATAGAACTATTCATAGCTCTAGTATCCACCAAAACCTTTTCAGATGTCCCCATCAATTGCCCCTGTACGTAAGGCCCTTGTTGGTCAACTGGTACTGATATATGGCCCCTGCTCTGTCCGTGGCTGTCTCATGCATAATTGTTTCCATCGTAGCTGTCTTCCCGATAATCCTCATTATAGTACTGCCTTCCTTGAAAATCATCAAAATAGTTTTTTTCTGACTCATCACCAGACCTGTCACCACGTCTCTTACTATTCCGATCAGTACCTCCTCTTCCTTGTCCTCGATTAAAACCAACCCGTCTGTATAATAATGGACACAGGGCTCGCCAGTGTCCCTCATGTCTGTAATTTGAACACTGATCAATCCTTATCGAGGGACCCCGACCTCCTCCTCCTCTCATCATTGCCCCCCTTGGGAAAGAGCCCCTTCCTCCCCTTCTACCATTTTTCCCTCTGCTGACTTGCTGCAGCAGTACCCGGGTTTTCAACTCCTTAACCTTTTTATCCGACTTATCCTTACTCTCGTTTTCTCGATGTTCATAATACTGAGCCATGCTAAGAATAACTGAGGGGGTTGAAGTGGTCCAAGTACTTTCGGCAGCCTGTAAACGTGTTTTTATTTCTGATAACAAATTAGTGACAAATCTATTTACAAATAGCCATATGCCACCTTCTGTGGACAAATCCTGTCCACTGAAGTCAATAAATACTTTCTCAAACCGGGTAGAGAAGTCAGATAAATTTTCATCCTTCTTTTGGTTGCATGCTGTTAGCTTATCCCAATCCACTTTTCGTGGGGAAAAAGGGTTTGCATATATGTAATAATTCGAGCGGGTATAGCTAAAATCTCGTCTTTAGGCTTGTTGTCTGGTTTCCGATCTTTGTCCCATGCCTTAATTTGATCCCAGGTCCCTGCAAGTTCGGCGGCATGATCTGAATCATGCACTTGACTCCATATATCTACCGGGATCAGAAGACCGAAAAAAAACTCAATGGCAGCTAAAGTCATGACGGCCGAATTCGCGGCTTCAGTCAATTCTTTATAATAAGCAGTGGGATTCTTTCGAGAGTCAGGAAGTTGAGCCTTTAAGGTAAGAACTTCACTCCGCTTCAAAGGGGTTGTAGTGTAGTTTCTATATTCCCAATAAGCTCTGCGCATTGGAATAACATAAACGATAGTTTAGACGTAGGACTGAGGTCGACTAGGTCTCTATTGATTATGTTAGACTTAATTATGAATGCCAGCTAGCTCAGAGGTCACTAGAAACTTTCTCGAGTGAACAGGAATGAGTTAACTTTCCTGAATAGACAAGAAGGGATTAGCTTCTGACAACCGCATAAACATGACAACTTTGCTCCCTCCAGAATAAGGAGTATATCTCCAGAGTCGTGTGAAAACAATAGATAGCTATTTCACTCAGTCAATCGTGCATGCTTAGTTTCACCAGAGTGCAGAGAAATAGAGAGACGGGCGTTTTCAATAAAAGTGGTTAATTATTGAGCAGTCTTCTTTCTCATGCAAGAGAAGTGAATTGCCACAATTGCAATACTTGTCATAAAGTAAAGTGCATACAGTAAAAGGAGTATTATGAAATAATACTGTTAAAGCATTGATATGGTTTCTGAGCCATATGATACTTAAAACGGATAAAATATATACAATACATATAATGATAAAAGTTGACTGAACCTACTCAACTGGTGCTTCTAAAATACGCCTACCCCGGTGTACCTAACCTAAGCCTAGTACGTGGGAAGGAGTAAGTGAGCTGCAGTTTAAGTTAAGTTATTTTTGCCAAGAATCTGAATCAAGAATTCTCTAAGGATCTAATCAGCTCTGTACCTTGGATTTAGATTGAAGGAGGTCATGTATCTCTTTCTCAGGACTCGATCTCCCAGCAACCCGCAAGGGTGACTGGAAACACTGGAGCTGGATTTCTCGGCAGGAGAAAAGACAGCGTCTCTCTCAGTGCGTCAAGTGGGAGGGTCGGCTTCCTTCGGCACTCGCATCGGCTGGGCTTTGGGTAAGTAGATAGCCGCTCTGCTCCAAACCACCGTGTGTTTGCTTAAGGCAAATGCTGGTGTATTTATACCTGGAAGGTGCCGAGTTTGACGTAAGGTTGGACATAAGACTTCACTAAGAACTGTTACTAAGAACTGGCAGTTCTTTCAGGACTCTCAGGAATTCTAGGACAAATCAAAACAGAAGCAGGGGGAATTCCCGGGCTGCTGGAGGCTTGGTTTGTTTAAAGAACGCGTTGTACTTTCTAGGAGTCTAGGGAAGTAGCCTTGCCGTATTTGGACTGCATTGGCTATATCTAAATGTGGATATGATTCTTATGCCTTTATAAGGATATGATTTGTTATAACCACATAAGGGCATGAATCGGGAATATTTAATTAGGGTCCTAGATACATTCACAACAGGGTATAAACCCATTGTTCTTGGAAATGTGCCTCTACTCGTGCTCTGGTGACTTGGCCTCCTCCATCCAATACTTCGGGAATCTCTGGATGGAAAAGAGGGTGCACTTCTCTCATAGGATACTGTGTCCCTACATCTGGACATTTCCTATTCATTCGGTCCCGATAGTGTATCAAAGTTTTGACCTGCAATTTGAATTTAAAAACTCGGTCTTTGATGTTGCACAATATTTGAGGGGCCAGCCCTTCCTGAAAACATTGTTCCCATAAAGAAATCAGTCTTATTGCCATATGTTCCAATGCTAGTTGTTGTGTAACCAGTTCAAAATCTTTCATAGTACTCCAGATGTCCTCCAGAGTATAAATTGGATTCTGCATCCATTGGGACACCTGAATCACTACAGCCCGTCTTTCTTCATCTCCTAAGGATGATCGAGTAAAGACTCGTCAAACTTCCATCCCTCCCATAGGGCATTGTGGCATGACATCTGAAGAGGCAGCGGTCATCCCCTTAGGGGTAACCATCATTCCTCAAGCCGGGGGTGTTAAAAATACCGGGGACAAAGGGGAGGCATCCACCGTCCCAGGTAACAAAGTAATCAAATCTGAAGTAGTTGGACGAAGGGTAGGAGGGGCAGACAACGGAGCAGGAGGGTGTACAGCTACCGGAGCGGTAGCGACCGCTGCTCCTGTCCTTCCTGTCCAGTCCACTGGGACCGCTGGGTACAAACCTTGGGGGGCATATGGAGGCGGAGGGCGAACCTCTAATAGTTCCTCTATTTAGTCTTCTGCTTCGGTTCGGGTCACATAACTTTTATCTGTCTGTAATCGAAACTGTTCATCTAATTGCTCAATATTCTTCTCTACCTTTTCTTTTTCATACGCCACTGCCTTTTGGGTTACAGTCTGTTCTGCTTTAATCTTTCCCAATTTCTCTTCTCGTATTCACCGTCGCTTCGCCTCCTTTAACCATAAGGTCAAGGAGTCAAACATAATCTGACGGCTCCTTCTTAAAAATAGTTTGTTCTGTAAGTAATTAATTTTCCTTTCATCAAAAGACCCTGTTAAAGGCTATTGTAATTCTGCATTATCTTTAGTATATTTATTCCATAGTGTATTAAACAAAATGGGAGAGATACCATGTTTAACGTACATGTCAAAACTAGGACTGCCTTCCGGAGGAGCGGGCTGTCTATCTTCCAGCCGTGCACTTTTCCGACGGCAGCACCCAGAACATAATTTACTAAAACAAGACATCTTTATGTATTCAACAAATCATACCATTCCAACTGCAGTTACAGTCATGGACGCGTCCACTCACCACATATTCTTTCACTTTTCAACCCACAACAAGTCAATTTACATACCATACTTAAAGTGCATAAATTTCGATCAATAAAAAATACTCCGATCATGACTTCACAATTCCATACGACATGTCTCATACTCGAACAGAGCCCGTCGACTCTTGTTCGGGGAATCGATCACCCTGGATTCCAGACCACTAAAAGAATTCACAAAAGAGATAGTCCAGAGACTGCCCTGGGATCATCAGACAGGCGCACCACGAACCCTCTTACAGTCTATCCCCCAGTCCTGTGCTGGATGGGCCGGGCGTTATGGGCGCAACCCCAGACCCCGCCCTTACCCAGTTGCTCCTAGGGGCTTTTCTGAAGAGGATTCGGCCGAGTGAGCACCCACCGTGCAACACTAAGGCGTCCGACGTTGTCCCAACTAATCACCGAGCAAGTCTGTGGGGCATCTGCCCGTGCAGTCACACCTCTGCCACGTCAGACCCCCAGATACCATGTGGTTCACTAACCACTACATTCCATACGCAGTTAACTGTTCTTCTGAGCCACTTCTCAAAAGTGCTCGTTCCATAATCAACAAAGGATTTACAATACAATTCACTCACCTGGTGCACTCAGGTCTGATTGCGCGTTTTCCGCTGCCAACTTCTTTTATAGACCAACACGGTCAGCTCTTCCTGGGTTAAGCCCGTAGGACTCCGGCGAAGGGTTATTTAGCAGCTGGGAAGGTCACTGGGTCGAAGAGTGGAATTTTCCATTTCTACCACAAACTGGTTTCTCAATTAGGATCCTTTTCAGTCCACCCCCTTGACCAGAACCCCTCCCCGTCCCTCTCCCCGTGTTTACAGGAGGGGACAACCCTATTGCGGAGTCCCGGCGGAGTCGCCAACTGAAGTACTAAAAAAATATACCATAGAGCTATACTTACCAATAGACCATACACCTTATTTACCAAGAATAAGTCAGCCGGCAATGGAGCAGGTTCAATCGTTTATTTTGCAAAAGCGCCCTATATAGGGGAGCCCCCCATTCATCACAGCTCACAAAGGTGTGCAGAGGAGACTACTGGATCACATTCAAAACAGTGCATATATACTTTTGGCATACCTCATTGAAACCCCGTACATGGAAAAGTACCAGTTCTGAGAAACCAGCAGGAAAACCCATATAAGGCACAATAGATTGATTCAAAACTCAGCTCAAGTTATTCCGGCGGTAGGTCAGTAAAGGTGCCTCCCTTTCGTTCTGGTGCATCGGAGTACAGGCATGGCCCTGCAAGAATGTGCTTATCCTACAAGAAAGACAGATGTGACCTTGAGTTTCCTAAGTTAGAATCAATGCTCTGTTCATAGCCCAAGCCGACCTTTCAGACTCTCCTCTCAGCAGCATGTCACGTGTTCTCCTTACTAACGAAAAGAGGCCCCGGGAAATAAAACCAAGATGGCGTTTGTTCAGTTCGAGCCCGATTCTGGATGTACATGGGTCGAGTGTATTTACAAGGGGTTTCTATCAAAGTAGCATTTATATATTGGATACATTAAGCCAACATTATATAGTATCGATTTTATATTTCTTCAGGTTTTATTAAGAAATTAGGCTTGAGACCGGTAACAGTAATAAAAAAGATCTATAACGCCAACGTGATCCCTGCAGTTACCTCTGGTGCAGGGGTTTAGGGTTCAGCACCAATTGATTCATTACAGAAGCTGGAAAATGGGTTTCTTAAGAGGATTGTTTAACTGCCCTCCTCTTTTTCAAACCACATCACTACGTGAGCTGGGTATGCCGTATGTGTCTGATTTGGTGGGAGTAACCGCGGATATGCACTGGCATTCTATATGGAATCGGGATAGAGTAAATCTTAACCAATCTATCATACCAAACTGCCTCACATTGGACCAAGTCCACAAGATCTCCTTGTTGGAGTATGTCAAAACAACTCTGCAATCACTAGGAGTCCCGGAGCTGTTCCTAAATTCCTCCTCCTGTGCCAGGTTTCCTAAGAAGAGGCTTAAGGCACTAGCAATGGCAAAGCTAGCATTCAAAAGGGACGCGTCCCTGAAGCTATAAGCTACTGTAAAGACCTATCACTCGATTCTGCGAGTGAATGAGGAGGAATATTCCTATCTGGATTGGGTAAGGAACCCGCAGCACAGATTCATACTCGTAAGGTGCTGTTTAAATCTAACCCCGCTGATATTGGGCTTTCCTCAAAAACAGTATGCTTATAGTGATCTTAAAACTTGCCCATGCGATAACCTATCATCTCAGTCTGATCTTCACCTTTTATTTTGTTGCCATTTATATAAGGACCAGAGAGCCAGATATATTAAACCTCTTTAAAGACACATGCTAATGTGTAGCCTAGATTTATCTGTCTTCATGAACGTAGGATGATGGGCTCTGTCATACTAACTACTTCCTCATGGGACAATTGAGAATGTGTAGCATTCCTCATTGTATAAATAACAGCCAATGAATTGCGGAATTTGCACAGATCATTTTATACTTTACTGCTGTGGGGGCTGATCTTGTATTGCACTGTGAACAATGTTACTGTTTTTACTACTTTTTTAACAATTTCACTGTTTTTATAATTTATTATTTTAACAATGTATACTTTTATGATCTATGCGTTAAATTAGATTGCATAAAGTTATGAAATGAATGAATTTCATCAGGTGCCAAATTTCATTTCATATTCTTCATCTTGGTGTCAACTTCTAATTCATCAGCTAATTCCTAAGTTAATTCCTAAAACGTATCATGTGCCTCATTGCACATCTGGCTACTTCTTTAATCAGATTCAGATTCAGAAAATGCTTTCTTCGATTTTAGGTACTTAATAAAACCATAAAAGCAGAAAATACAAAAAACAATTCATTTAAAATGTACATTTTAAAAATACATTAAATTGACAACTACCTCCATAATACAGAAATTTTACAATTTTAAAAACTAACAATTTATGCTTTTCCTTTTCCTCAGTATACTTCTTCAAAAAACAGTCATGATTCCAATACAGTACACATTATCCAATAATTGTGAGAATAAGAAGGCCGGGCGACATTGCCGCCATGTTCCCTGTTTTAAAAAAGGGATAATCCATCTTGCACTTTCATTTACATAAAATTGAAGCAGCACCCGCTGCAAGGTTAAATATGCATGCTTTGCATTTGCATGCACAAAGCGGCAGGCACCGTGCGGTGCCTGCCGCTTTGTGCATGCAAATGCAGGGGGGTACCATAGGTACCCCCCATGTGCACCCCCACCCCCGTCACCCTGGGGGCCCGCAACGGGCCCCCAAAGAAAACACTGTATGCCTTTCCACGGCGGAGAAGCTGCTGCGGAAAGGCATTTGTTCTGCCCCATCCTAATATGGCTGGCGGTGTCTGTTAGACACCGCCTCCATATTAGAGCTTTTCCGCCGCGGTCGTAAGGCAACCGCGGCGGAAAAGCGGCGGACGGTCTTCCTGACCCCCCAGCCATCCTAATCTGGCGGGGGGTCTTTGAAGGCTCCGGAGCATTTTTTCCGCATCCTTCGGGTGGGTGGGCACTTCTGCCGGCCCGGAGGATGCGGAAAAACCGCAATCCTAATCAGCCCTAAGTATGGTTGAATGGAGCTACAAGCCAGAGTCAGTTGATGCCGGATCACAGTAGATTTATTAAATTCCACCCCTATTCTTAGAGACTCAAAGTGGTTTAAGCATAAAACTTTAAGCCCTTTTCTGGATATTGTGCATATAGAATCTTCTGGGTTAACATAAAAATCTGGTCTACACAAATCATATGACAGTTTTCTAATGTAACTCAACCAGGGAATTTTCCCAGCCTGTTTCAGTCCCAACAAGTCTTTGATAATATCTCGGTTTAACCCTAGGTTGGGTGAGGTCCAGACTCTGTGCCAAAGTAGCATTGGTTGCATTTTAATCACATCGGCAACGTGGTAAATCCCCAGTTCACTATGACAATTAAAAACAGATAAGCTCTGAGGAACAGCTAATATAAACCTTAAAAAAGCATTTTGTACCACCTATATAGAGGAAACATCATGAAACCCCCAGACCCCTGCCCCATATGTAGCTATACTTATACATTTGGCTTGATAAATTTATAATAGGATCCCGGGGGCCTTCTACCCATTTTTTTGAGAATATCATCACTGCCGGGGTCGACCTTTTAAATAAAAGGGTCCTGCTCTTAAACGCAGATCCCTAAGAACCAGTATCCTCCAACAGGATACCAAGGTAAGAGAAAGTTTTGGTCGATTCAATTTTCCCATTCCCTGCTGCTAGGCTACAACGTTTATTCTTTCCCTTCCCACAAGACATCACAAATGTTTTCTTTACATTTAGCGTCAGTCCCCTATTGTCCATAAAATCAATGTAAGTGGTAAGGGCGCTCTGTAAGCCAAGTTGGGTTCTGGCCATCAAAACCGCGTCATCCGCGTAAAGAAGGGAGACAATCTGTTTGTTGTTCACTTGTGGAGAATCTCTCGCCCTGGCCACCAGTTCCTCCTACAAAGCATTGGTGTATAATGAGAAAAAGAACAGGGCCAGTACACAGCCTTGTCTAACACCCTTCTCCACTCGGAAGGACTTAGTACACTCTCCCTTAAGGCCATACTTCACCTTAGCTGAGGCTCCTGCGTATAATTGCCTCAGAAATAACACCATTGAGGGCTCAACCCTGAGTCCCTCCAGAATTTGCCATATCCTGCTATGGTCAACACAATCAAAAGCAGCTGTAAGATCGACGAATACCACAAATAATTTCCCTGCCTTTGCTTGGGTATATTTCCCCTGAAATATGGAAAAATGTAAACCTGCTCAACAGTACCCCTCCCCTCCCAAAAAACGTATTGGACCGGACTTAAGATATTATTGTCTTCGGCCCACAGTTGGAGTCTATTTAAGATTCCCTTCCTGTGACTTTCATAAACAAATCTAAGAGGGATATGGGCCGGTAGCAGGCGGGGTTATCCCGGTCCCCTTTTTTAAAGATCGGTATTATTATGGACTCCGACCAGGATTTAATAAAACCCTCAATACAACAGGCTTTAAGGACTTGAGTTAACAAAGGGGACCATAGCTCTGTTGTGCGTTTATACAAATATATAGGAGTCCCATCGGAGTCCGGGGCCTTTCCACCTTTGCTCTCATTAATGGCCACCAATACTTCACCATGTGTGAAGTGAATATTAATCGGTGAAAAGAGAGCATGAGTATCCGATGGAAATCTTGAGCTGTTGTAATATTGTTACCCTCATTTCCATAAACGATGGATAAAAAGTCTACCCATGTGTTCACACTAATTGCTACCTCGGCCCTCGCTCCCTCATTATTAGAAAAGAAGGGTGCCTTTACTACCTGCCAAAAATAAGAACCATCCTTACGCAGAGAATCTTCATAAAGATTGTTCCCAGCCTGATCTTTGATTTCTTTCCTACGTTTACTCCTGGCACAATTAAATACCTTCCTATACCCTCTAATTTCCTTGTAATCCCTCTCTGTTATATGTAAAGCAGCCTTTAACGAGGAATATGCCTTAGTGCACATTGTATCAAACCAGACATTTTTCTTGTTAAATGGCACCTTACAGGGATGACTCAGCACTTTTTGTATCGCCAATGTAATCTAGCAAAACTCAGTCAATATATCCTTATGAGAGATCCCTTGTCGCAGGCACTCTATAATGGGGTCTATAGCCTGTGACATAATCTTTGAGTTCAAAACCTCGGGGTCTTTCCTGCCCCAACACAGGGAGTAACCATTCTGACGGTCCAGTACATTATCTTGTGCCCATAGAAAACTTTCAACAACAGAGGCAGTACTCCTAATGGGAAGCATGATGTTGATACTTAACGGGAGATGGTCACTAAAACCGTTGGGGTGGATAGTAAAACCGTTAATTCAAGTTGCATAACGATTTGGGAGGATAATGTAGTCTATCGAGGAGCTAAGGCCCCGACCAATAAATGTGGGACCAAACTCTACTGGGGGGGAACACAACTTATTGACGAAACCAAGATCGTAGGTTGCCATGACTTCATTATATCTTTCGCCCCTCTCCGAGTGAGCAAAATGAACTATGTGGGCATTGTCTTCTACATCAACGTCCCCAAGCCCTCAATAAGCCTGAGAACAGATTCTAATGTTAAAGTCCCCTCCCCAGATTGTAATTATGTCCTTCCCTTTAGATACAAACAAATTACTTAAGTCATTGTTAAGGTTTTTTAATACATCGGCAACATTTCCCCTATCTATGTTATTATAAAAATTAATGACGGCTACCTCAACTTGCATACAAAAGTGGATATTAACAATTTGATAATAAGTAGACGACTTAGACAATTTAATCTTCTGACCCTCAACATGTTTGAGATGTAAACACAAATCCCCCCTTTATTTCTCCCATGAGCTGACCGGAGTGCTGGTATATGGAATGTCTTAAAACCATCAATATGTAATTCGTTCAACAGCCACGTCTCCTGAAAACAAAGAATATCAAAGTTCTTTATAAAATCTATCCATACTGGATTGTTTACCTTAGATTGAAGCCCAGAAATGTTCCAGAAGGCTACTCTAACGATCCCTTGGGCAGAGTCAGCTTGGAGTTTCAGTACTTGATCGCGCTCACCCTGTCTTGGGCTCTTCCCTGTCTGTATTTCTGCAACCAAACTAACGTTAGCGGATGCAGCCGTTGTTACAACATTGGGTACCATCCCATCTAACGAAGCATAGAAGTCTTCTTTCTGAGTGCCATCTAAGGGGAGTTCTCCCATTCTTTCTACGCCCATACAAATGTTTTGATTTATATGATTATAAATTATAGGGGACGGATCGACTATTGAAACACCCCTGCACGTGACGTTGCACTTGGCAGTAAGTGATTCCGCCAGGGATGCCAAGGAATGTCCCCTCCATGAAACTTTAGGGACCCGGCTAGTTGTAGTATATTGATAGACATTTATATCCAGGAGTCAATCTACCTCCTCCAGTGAGTGTAAAGGCCCATACATGTTTGTTACTTCTAGGTTATATCTCCAGTTCGTATTGGGTTAACTGCTATTATACCAAGCAGTGTTTCTGTCAAACATTCTAGGCCGATAAAAATACCCCATGGGTAAAACATTAATACCCTCAGCCATGAATTCATTTGAGCCTGATCAAGTTAATATTTCATGAACTAAAGCAGGTGAACCCAGAGACAGTACAACACAATCCCCTTTAAAAGTTTTTCTGCTGGGGCCCACCCACGGAACACGTCTCACCATTTTAAATGAGGCAAACATCTCCTTAGTCAATCTTGTTTTAACGCATAAACAGCGAATAGATTTATCCCGAAGTGTAACCCAAGTTTTCTTATCGCCCTCAGAAGACGGGGCATTCGCCAGGACCAGAGTATAAGGAACCGCGGCAGGTGGAAGATTCAAACTAGTATAGTTTGATAAAAACTCTTGATTATACGCCACGCGGGTACCTAGACTAGGGCGTGTGTCAGATTGAGAGAAATCACCACGTCTTTCATCGCTGGAAACATTCACACACCCATTTGTCTGAGTAACCTTAAGCGATAACGCGCTAGGGGCAGTCAGCTTCGTTGTCATTGGACCTACGGGTGAACTAGTTCTCTCCCTGTCACTAATCTGTTCACTAATTCTGGAAATACCAACTACTGTTGTCTGGATACAGTTTTTATCTAAACCCTCGCCTCTACCAGGCTCCAATTGTAAGGTATTGACTTCCTTTAAGCACACTGAAATAGATGCCAGACCTAACTCGATTTTATCGAGTCTTTTACCAGGATGCCAATAGACTCTTTTATGAATATAGTTAAATCTGTTAATGAATTTGTAATTCCTAACATGGTACAATATCACAAGCTGAAAATGTTTGTGTAGATATTCAGTTACGTCTCTTTGGTCCTGAAGAAGAGTCTAGGAAACATGAGGGGTTGGTATGTTCAGGTGTAGAGGAAGAGAAAACAGATATTAGTACTGATAACTTTGGATGAAAAATAGCGAAGTTTAATCTGTTTCCTACAGAGAAATCAAACTATCTTTCTTTTGTTGTTGGCACACTCACTACAAAGCAAAATTAGAAAAGGTGATGTGTTATCGATCACTGAACAAGAAAATAGAGATAAGTTGGTAGAGTTTGCAGTGTACTTATTTGTGGAAAAACATTTTGATTTGTCTGCACACACAATTATGTGTAAGGGTTACTATGACAAATGAGAGGACAACAAAATGCCGGCCAGAACAATAAATAATAAGTTAGAGTTGGTTTGAATTTCAGAGGAACTTCGATTTCTAAATGTTTATGAAACAATACTGATACAATTTATACACCCTTTTCAAGCAATAGTTTGTTTGGAACCAAACAGTTGGAAACTCCCACGAATGATCTACAAAAAGGCCTTAGAGTTGTGTACCTACCTTTAGATTTTGAATGTCAATTTGATGGCACGGACCACCAAACAATCGGAAAATATGAAACGGGGGCATTTTGCAGCAAAGTCACCCTCATTGCTTTAAATGTCTAGTACATGTCCTCTCCAGTTCCAGAATCCGGGTCCCTGCTGATCCTGGGGGTCGCGAGTGGAGCGGACTCCGTTTCCCAGCTGCCCTAGAGGCGCGCTCAGTGCACCGATCATCAAGGCGAGCCAGGAGGCGCTTAAAACATTGCCTGGGATCCCGCAGCGCGGGAGCTCTTTTCTTTTTCTAAAGTACCTGTGCCCTCCAGTGCCAGGAATCCGGGTCCCTGCTGATTTTGGGAGTTGCGATGGGAGTGGACTCCATTTCCCAGCGGCCCCAGAGGCACGCACAGTGCAACAGTCATCAAGATGCGCCAGGAGGCGCATAAAAAACATCGCCTGGGCTCCCGCAGTGACTGACAGAGTCTGGATTGGACAACCCCTTTGACATGTGGAAGCCAACATGGGTAGGCGCAAATTGCCTTGTTCAAACGATTTGCCAAAAACTAAAGCAAAGATCCCCCGTAACTGGGCCTCCATAAGGTCTTATTTACCAGTGCAGTGGAGACAATTACCACAGAGATTCACAATGTAGAAGCCCAGTTGTGTATGGGTGAGGCGAATGTGGTTGGAAATATTCCCCCTATGGCAGCCTCGCGTACCTCAGGAACTGACTTTGTTACAGATACTACAGTGGGGGCTCATGGTTCTATTCATGAAAACTACGCTATGCCGAACTTAGGCCAATGAATTTCTCTGAGGACTGGCGAAAACACACCTGTGATCTCTGCAAGGGAATTATTTGTAGCACCGGTGAAGAAAAAAAGGCGCGAAGGTGCATGAACAAAAGGGTCTCGGTCTCCCAGGAGGGTCCTGGCCTTCACTTGAATATGGAGGAAAGGCAGCCCCCTCATCCGGGAGCTACAGCCACGGATATAATTGTAACCCATACTGACACATTATTTGAGACATTAAGAGTGGAATTAATTAATTGTATGAAATATGGAGTTGATGGGATCATGAAGAAGCTGTTATATCTTGAGAGAAAATGTGAGGGGGTAGCCTGTTCAAATACTATAGAGAAGGAGAAGAGCGAGAATGGAAATTGTATAACTTCCTGTAAAAATAGTAACCAAAATGAAGGTAGGGTGATTGCCACTGAGGGAAATGGTTCTAGTACTTCCGGCCCCGGCCCCCAGAAGCTCAATGAACCCCCCAGGGCGCCAAACAGATCCCAGTCAATTAACTAATGCAGGCGTTCACAGGAGAGGAGCTGTTAGGCCGAAGGCTGGCACAACCAACCCGAATGGTATGAGGAGTCATGTAAGGCTGCATCTGCCCCCGGAGGCCACACCATTGGTAGCGGTACTAACTGGGGTTAAGATGAATAACTAACTTAAGATGAATGTTAGTGAAATAACGGGACAGTTAATACGTAAAGTTACATTTTGGTGTTCTAAACACTCTGAGGGGGGCCTGAATGCGTCACCTCATATTATATTGGCCAGACGAGTTAACTGGGTTGGCCATTGTCATAAAAACATTGAGGGAGATTGCGTTGTTGTAAATTTTGATATGAAGAATGTAGCAGGTTGGCTTTTTGAGGCCACTCAGTGTGGTAACAAAGGGGGAAAAAAAGCATTTCCTTTGGGGCATTTTTACCCTCCTAAAATCCCCTTAATGGTGGGGGGGCGCAGTAGGGAAAAGCCCAGGCCCCAGGGGGTGGAAATAGCGAATAGATTTGAACTGTTGAGTGAGCTGGACGGCAATGATTGACTCACCTTTGTTCCTCTTATTCAAGGGCTGGAGAAAGGTACACAAAGGGAGCCCACAATAAATATGATACAAGAAAGCCAGCCAAACGAAACAGGTTCAGTTAAAATACTTAGCTGGAACATTGCAGGGCTGAGAAATAAAATGGAGGATGTTATATGGAATCATTTCTTAAAGGAATATGATATTATTGGGCTTCAAGAATCTTGGGAAGTGGGTAATACCTTCTGGTTGGATGGTTACACTACGTACTTTGAACCTGCGAGAACATCCATAGTGGGAAGACCAAAAGGGGGTTTATTCACTCTGATCTCCCTCAAGGTTATAGGTTCTCATCGAAAACTAGAAACAGGGCTAGTAAATTCTTTAGCTGTTGAAATTACACCCATCAACTCAATTAGAGTTTTAATTGTTAATTTTTATAATTATTTGATAGAATCTCAGTCATTGAACATTTGTCTAGTTTTAAATTCACACCTTATTGGGTTATTATTTTAGGAGATTTTAATATACACTTATGTTCCAAGAGCTGTAATGTTACTGATAGCTTAGGGCCTGGCATGTATGCAGATGTACACTTCGAACACACACTACAAGGGGAATGTTTGGAGCAAACCCTTGCAGATTTGGGTCTTTTATATCCGAATGATCTATGCGGTATGGCTGACATTCCATTCTTTAAAGGTAGGGGAATGCATACGACCATTGACTACATTTTCATAAATACTGCCCTGGAAACATACGTTAAACACTATACTGCTGTGTGGTCACAATTTAGTGACCACAATCCCATACACCTGATATTGGGAGGGGTATTGGTCTCAGTCAGGAACCCGATAAATGGGACTTTCCTGAACTTTTGCTGCCACTGATACACCGCGGGTAGAATGGACTCACCCGACTCTCTGCGCCGAAGCTGGGGACTGTTTACTGGCCTGCAGGGGACTCGGTCTCCCAGCATCTCTGTACGGCGCCCTCTGACCGCGTCATCCACCAGCGCCCGGAGGCGCTTAAAACAACAGCGTGCCATCGCAGCACGGGACTTTCCTGAACTTTTGCTGCCCCTGATACACCGCGGGTAGAACGGACTCACCTGACTCTCTGCGCCAAAGCTGGGGACTGTTTTCTGGCCTGCGGGCGGGACTCGGTCTCCTAGCATCCCTGCGCGGCGCCCTCTGTCCCCGTCATCCACCAGCGCCCAGAGGCACTTAAAACAACAGCGCGCCTCCTGCAGCGCGGGATGCGCATGGGCGTGCCCAGGCGAAGCCCGGGCCAAGGGCGGGTCCGTCCCGCGCCCGTCAAATCCAGGAGGAGGCAGGGCAGGGCCACCTCTTTTTCATCTACAAATCGGACTGGTCAAGGACTTGGTTATTGAGTATACAAATATTACGTTGGCCCATTTTTTAGGAGTCGTTGCATTAATTGTTATCTTTCTGTTTGTGTTATTTAAATTTTAAACAACTCAGTATGAGTAAAGGTATTCGTAAGGGGACAGGAGGTCCCGGGGTTGTGGGCACATTAGATGCCTTTTTCTTGTGGGCTGAGTCTGTTCTCAATCACGAGATACAGCTCACCGAAAGGAGACTTTCCATGGAACCTCGTTTTGCTTCAAGTAAAGATCCTTTAGTTGGCCCCCCGCCCCTTATTGATCCAATCTCTGATCGTTTAATGCATGTCTCCCCTAGGTCGCCACAATTACAAGAAGTAATCTTTTCGCCCGCAGTTACCATTTCAAACACATCCATAACACCTACTCCCACCCCTCCTCAAGTAGGGCAGGTTCGCACACGTAATGTCGGGATGCCCCACAAGACTCACCTTTGCTTATGAAGCGATTCCGCAGAGACGACAAGAGCCACCGCCTATGTACCCACCTGACCCGTGCGGAGAGTGGCACCCAGCAGGGACGAGATGGAACCAGGGAAGGGAGCCAAAAAGGAACGAAGAGGCCTTGGTGGTTGTGGAGCTGGGTAGGATCTTGATATAACTGGGGAGACAAGAAAGACCCAATTAGGAAAAGACCACACCTCCCGCTTCGGGGTAGACCTCTAAACACATGCAGGAAGGATCACCTTATCCACAAACTCAACAGGGCTCATGTAGATCCCGGAACCAAGGATGGATGCTCCGATGGAGATAGGAAAACCAAGGCATGCGTCGGTGCGCAGCAATAACCAACCAAAGTATAGCGCTCCTGCGCGGTGATAGTGCAAACAAAGTATAGCGCTCCTGCGCCGTGATAGTGCAAACAAAGTATAGCGCTCCTGCGCAGTGATAGTGCAAACAAAGTATAGCGCTCCTGCGCGGTGATAGTGCAAACCAAGTATAGCGCTCCTGCGCGGTAATACACCAGAAAGGAAGGACCAAGGCAAGCGCTACAGCGTGGCACAGTACAAATAATGAACAGCGCTCCAGCGCGGCAGAATACAAGAAAAGAAAACCAAGGCAAGCGCTTCAGCGCGGCAGAGTACCGGAACAGAAGACCAAGGCAAGCGCTTCAGTGCGGCACAGCACGGAAGACAGGAGAGCAGTCCGCAGCCTCTCCGGGCTCCAAAATGACACCAGTTGGATCAGGATGAATCTGAAGCACGGAGCCGGCGGGAAACGCAGCGTTTAAGCGTCTCCCCCGGAAGGGCTTCGGCGGAGGAAGGCGAGTCAAGAAGGACTAGACCGGGACTCGACTTACACCCGGAAGTGAGGATCCCGATACCTGCATGTGTCTGGCGGCTACTCGGGAACCGCAAGATGCCGCAACGTGACACGTAAGCAACATTTAGTGCAGGAGAAATAGAGGGAGGGTGTTACTTTAGCTACTCAGGAAAAAAAAGGAAAGCGGGCACTTTACCTCTATCTTTACATCAAGTAAAAAAAATAGCAAAGCAAAAACAAGAGGGTCGGGTAGAGGGAAAATAAAACAGTGTTTTGGTGGAAACAGAAGCCCGCTCCTCTGGTCCACCAGGAAAATGTGTTCAGGTATCTCCATGTCAGACAGAGACAGCTTCTGAAGACTGTATGTTAGCAAAACTGGAGGGAAAGATTGCCCCAATGCTCAAACCCGTATTAACTAAACTGATAGATATTGATGCAAGGCTGGAAAAAATAGAGAAATATCTCTGTCCTTTGAAACCGAATGCAAATAATGATAGCATTAGCGGCTCAAAGGAGCTTGGGTCAGTAACAGCGCAAGCTAAATTGACATCTTTTGCCAACGCTGTGGCTAGCACCAGTAAAATAGTACATGCCCCCTCTGCAAACAACCCCTTTGGAGCTGAATAAGGGTAATGATTCAGGAAAGATTAGGGATGACCTGCCCCATGTTAAAGATTTCCTTAAATTACCACCATAATCCACGCCCTACACTGTTATTCTTGCCAATGTTCCACCACTTCACTCAGGTTTGGAGGAACATTTGTCAGCACTTAGAAATAAAGCCCTTCATTTATTGAATAGTAGAACAGGGCTGGGTAGTCACCTTTTCCAGGAATTCAAAATGATTCGCAGAACTCCTTGGGTTGGGTCTTCCCAAAAAGTAGGCAATAGCGATTGTGTAGTTTTGAATTTTAGGTCTCCGAAATTTGTAAAAACCATTTTAGAAAGGGCAGGTGCAAGACATCTGAGTAGGGATGGAAGTTCCATATTGCCACTTGGGTTCTATTATCGCAATACAATTTCGCATATTTCTAGAAGAGATTACTGTAGGGATGGGCCTCAGTCGCAAGATCCATATGATTTTAAAGTTCCTGTTTACAATAGATTTGATCTTCTCTCAAGTCTGGAGGAAATAGATTGACAGTGTCGTACACCAAAAACTCTGGCAACACCATCCAAACAACAAGTTTTATATTCTGGGACGCAGGCTAATCCTGCTTTCTGTAGGCTGAATACGTTAGAGATCACTACTAATTCTAGCTCACACGTTCCACATATTGTACTGGATCATCACACAGAGTTTCAGACCTTTGACCCAAATAGAACATTAGTAGATGTTGATTTGGCCCGCATACCATTACGGAAAATGGTTTAGAAATCTCGGGGATTGATTCAGATACCTTTTTGGGGCAGAATGTCCCAGTGTGTAACCACCTGGAAGTAACGAATGAAGCAATAGGGAATATTTTATTTAGGAATGTAGTGGGGCTGCGATCAAAAACTAGTAACAATATATGGCTCGCTTTTGTTGCTAAATTTCAGGTGCTCTGCTTACAGGAGGCATGGGCTACTACAACAATCCATATTGAGGGGCATAAGACTTATTTTTCCCCTGCCATTCCTTCGACCTTTGGTAGGGCGAAAGGAGGTTTGATAGTCTATATTTCAAACCTTTTGGGGTTAAGGTCAATAACTTTCACAAAATCTGATCCTAACTACCAAATTATAATTATTAACACGAATAAGCGAGAAAAGTTAGTTTTGATCAATTTCTACAATAATATGCACAAGGAACAGTTGATTGTAACTCTAAAAGAAGTTTGCTTCACCCTCTTGGAGATTCAGAGTAGGAGCTCTAATCCACCTTTGGTGATATGGGGGGGGGGGGGGCGACTTTAACCTATCGCCATGTAATCAAAGCAGCAATCTAACATGTGGCTTACCTGATGAAAACAGTGTAAACTTAACTCATTTCTCGCACACTATAAGTGGTGAATGCCTAAATGAGACATTATTTTTACTGGAAATGGGATTTGCTTATGAATTAATTTCGCCACCAATTCCTTTTTCGCAAACATTTAATTGCAGAGGTGCTAGTACCGTCATAGATTTTATTTTTATAACGAGTAGGGCTGCCCCCCGTCTGGTGAATTTTAAGACCCACAAAAATGCAACTAGTGACCACTTTCCAAATAGCATTTCTATCTCCTGCCCCCCTAATCTGGGCAGTAATAAATCGGAAAGAAAGTTAGGGCAAATAACTCTGTCTATTGATAGAATTAATGGATATTCCTTTAGATGGGCCAAAGTTGACCCACAGCAAACTGCGAAAGCAGTAGTAGTGAATTCCTTTGACTCAATAATTAAATGTTTAGATCCTTTATCCTCACATCAGGAGGTTCTAAGTATCTTCTTGGAAATTACTAAGGAGATAAATAAAACTTTGTTTGTTCAACAAAAAAACAACAAAGGCAAGAGCAAAGGTTGGTTTAATAAGACCTGTACAAAGGCATATCGCGAGCTAAAAACCGCTCTACATGCAGATGAGAGGGATAGAAATAGTATTATACAGCTAAGAAGAGCTTACAATCAGGCTATAAAATCAAGAGAGGCTGAGTTGAAAAAAAAAACTCTGGGAGGAACTACACAAAAGCTGTAGAAACAAGGACAGTGTTGCCTTCTGGAAAGTTCTTGTTGGACTTGGCCCTTAAGGCAGGTTTACCCCTAATCTTTTTACCTTTAATCTGTGATATGCGTGGATGATTTTCTGGTCTGTGCGCACTTTTTCTCTGTGTCCCAGAGTAAAGTGCGTGCATGTAGTTAGGCTGGCCTGCTCTCCCATAGGGATGCATGGGGAATGTCTATGTCCCTAGTAGTTCCTGATGCGTGGGGAGTGCATGCTCGAATTTGGTATGTGTGAGTTCGTGGGAATGAATGCTTTGCAATGGTGTATGTGATATGTGTGTGTCATGTGTAGAAATGCCATTTCTAGGACTTGGCATATTACTGTAAAATATGCCTGCAGTGTGATTGGCTGGAGCTGGCTGGTGAGCCTGGCTCCAGGAAGGCTGGATGGGTCTGCCCGGTGGTGAGTGTGAGATTAGCATGCTTGATGGCTTGGGAGGAGTGCACCTGGTCCCTGATGGGCCTGGACTTTCCCCAGACAATACTGGCTCCCCCCCCTGTAGTGTGACTGATGACCCTAGCCCTGCCAGTGAATAGAGAGGGTGGTTGAGGTAAACAGAGTACTTCAAAACCAGCTGCGACTGGTTTTCCCCCATCCTGCACCCTGAGACAAAGGGATTTTACTGTATAAAGAGGGGCTGTGTCCCCATACAATTTGTCCTTGGTTCTGCTTGTGGATCTTTGCCAGGGGGGGCTGTTGCTGCTGCTGGGGCCAAGAGGACCGCCACTTGGCTGTCTCCCTGCCTGGAGACCTAGTGTGCTGGCTCTGGCCCTGCCTTGCCCCTCTGCCTGCCTCCAGACCCTGCTGGAGCTTTGCTGTGCCTTGAGGCACTCTGATTTTGATTTATAGCGCTAGGTGCGCTTTATTTTCCTTTGAGCGCTGAGCGCGCTTCCCTTGGCGCTTGAGAGCGCTGTGCCTTGACCTTCGGCGCTGGGAGCGCTTTATTTACATTGCCGGTGCCCACCCAGCATTGGAGCCGATCTGCCGATTTTTTGACGAGCGAGTGCCCACCTCGCTTTCTATTTTAATTAGAGGCTGGTGCCCACCCGGTATTGCCCCGTTGAGATTTTATTGAAAAGCCGGTGTCCACCCGGCATTGCCCAGGAGATCACCGCCAAAGCCCAGGAGCACCGAAAGCCGTTGCTGGGCCGCTGCCTGCCGTGACCCGGAAGTCCCGCCTCCTGACCCCCAGGGCCGCGCTGCCATTGGCGGCCCCAGCGGAAGTCAGGCGGCGTGCAGCGAGACGAGTCCAGGCGGGAGCGCGACAGGAGCATCCGGCCCCGTCCTCGAGGCTCCCCGAGTGAAGGAGAGCCCAGCAGCGGGAGGAGAGCCAGCGGTGTTCCTGCCCCCCCACCCCCACCACCAGTGAGGACCCGGTGAGTGTGGGGACAGGGTCTTTTGATGTAGAGCAGCCCCGGTTGGCAGCGGGCCGCTCCGACGAGCTTGGGCATATGTGTGAAGAGCCTGCGAGGCTCTGGCGGCAGTCATTTGTTCTGAGTCCCCCGTGAGGGACTGCAACGTGGCCGCATCTGTGTTTAGGAGCCCCGAGGCTCCTGGGGGCAATTGGTGTTTATTTAGAGCCAGAGAGGCTTCCACCTAACTGTATTTACGAGCCCCGAGGCTCGAGGGGGCATTTCATCGTTTAAGAGCGCTGAAGCTCTGTCATCATAGCCTGCAGTTACTTGATTTACGAGCCCAGAGAGGCTCGAGTGCCATTTTCATTATTTTGAGAGCGCTGAAGCTCTAATTTGTGCATTTGCTTGAGGAGCCCCTGAGAGGCTCCTTGCCCACATGTGTTCTTGAGCCCACGTGGCTCCAACGGTTGCCCAGCTGTAATTCACAACTGTCCAGCACTTAGTGGACAGTTGCTACGTTTAGGCTTGTGGTTTGTGCTGCCTGCGCAGACCCCCTGACACTGAGACTCAGGGCATTCCGCCCCTTTCGAGGCCAGTTGGCCTGAGGGACATTTTGAGTGTTGTGCTATGTGCACCCGCGCATTGTGATTTCTGTGTATGTGATTCTTGCGCATGTTCTAATCTGCACCTCTGTGTTTTCATACCTCATGTGCAATTGTTGATGTCCCACTTTATGTTTATCCCCTTTGTTAGGTGTGACCTGCATAGAGGATTGTTAATGTCCCATTTTATGTTTAGGTTTCCTTCCCTTTGCTAAGAGTGAATTGCTTGGGTGTTGGTATTCCTTCCTTAGGTCCTGATGCTAAGGTCCTAGTTACCTGCGTGATTGCCTACAGTGTTTTAGGGTTGCGTAGGAGGTCTTTACTCTGTTCCAGTGTGTGTTGCATTTACAATTTTGGTGCTAATCATTCAATGTTTACGTCATAAGTGTATACCTACCAGTATTATTTTCTAATAAGTGCCTACCCCTGACAGTGGTCCATGTGGCTCTGTCCTGTACATAATTCCCCTTGTAAATTCTGCCTGTGCCTCTGGCACATTGTAAAGTTTGTGTGTTATCTAATGTGTTTTGTTTATTATAATACAAAGTTTTTTTTTATATATAACCTTGTGTGGAGTTTTCTTTGTGGTGGGCCTTGGGTGTTGTTGCTGGGGTGCGTGCGCAAATACTTAACTCATACCGCCTCCAAGTTTAGCCTTGACTGCTCGCGCCACGTTACCTAGAGGGTGAGCGGGGGTTACCTTGGTGTGTGACTCCCTTGCCCTGACCTTAGGAATGGTGATCCCTGACTGACCTTGACGCGAGTCTTGGCCAGCCAGGTTCCCGTTTCTAACATTGGCGACAAGCGGTGAGGATAAGGATTTGTGTTTGCGCTGTACCACAGTGGCGACAGGCCACACTTCAAAGCTCTGCATTTTTTAGATAACCGCATTTTGGGGATTATTGCTTTTTAGGTGAAGATCAGTTTTTGCTTCTCCTGAAAGGTGTCATTTTGTATTTTGTCCAGTACCTTGTTCCCCGCCCTGTTCCCAGAGTTTGGTACCTGTGTCGCTTGTGGTCAGGTTGAGAAAATCAGGGGTGGTAGAAACTGCCTTACCAGTCCGAGGGGAGGGTTGTGTGTGAATGAGTGTGTGTTACGCTGGACAGTGGAGTGCAAGTTCTCTGATAGGAATCTTGCTGAATTTTGTTGATTGTATTCTCCTGTTTAGCTCAGACCCCCATGTTCCCTGTGTCAAACTTTTCTTGAGGACGTCCGCCAAAATGGAGCCAGTTTTTGATCTCTGTAGTCTGTTTAGATACAGTAGGTTAGAGCTGGTCAGATTCTGCGAAAAGGGAGGCATAGAGGTGAGTGAGTTGGTTACTCAGTCCCAGCTTAGGGACAGCCTGATCCTGTGGCAAAAGGGTCAGTGGGATCTTGAGCACAGTGAGAGAGATTGGGCCCGGGCCGCACGCCATGAGGGTGGTGAGTCTGTGGGGAGCCCTGAAGATTCTGTTGATGAATGTGAGTTGGATGGTGATGACAGTGGATGGATGTCAGCAGATAGTGATGACCCCAAAGATAGGGAGTCCCTTGCTGGGTCCAGTGTCAGTACCAGCGCCCCATCCCTTTCCCTGTCCCCAGAGGAGTGGTTGGATAGGAAGGAAGAGAGGGAGCATCAGCTAGCGATGGAACAGCTCAGGTTGGAGCATGCCAAGCTAGTGACTGAGAGGGCCTTGTTCAGGGAGAAGGTAGCCCAAGAGAGTAGGTTACACCCTGAGTGCATTTGTAATTGTCTGGATTCCCCAGGGAGGGTGGAGTCCAGTGGTGGCAGCTTTTTAAGTGTTAGTGTAAACAGTCCCACTCCCAGTTCCCCGAGTATGGTTCCTGTTTCCTTAGAAGAGGAGTATAGGTTGCAGTTCAGGGACAGTAGGAAGCTGTCTCACCAGTCTTGGGAGGACTTTACAGAGGACTGTCAGTGTGCACTGATTGAGTGGTCAGAGGTTCCCACGGAACATAATTATGACAAACTGTTTTGTCTTATTCTCAAGGAACAGGTGCTTAGTCATTGTCGGCCGGAGTTGCCGCAACACCTGATGAGGTTGACCCTTGATCCTTGGGAGCTGGCCAAGGAAGCAGACTGATGGGAGAGTGCAAGAGGTTCCTTAGCGCCGCTAGTGAGTGATTCCAATAATAGTGGGTCAGGTGTTCTCCAACCCAGCGTGGTGGAGGAGGGTGAGAGTAGCCCAGCTAGGTCTCAGTATAGTGAGGAGGGTGTAGGGGCTTGCTGTCTGTCTCAGTGGAGCTGAAGTGAGTGTGAGACCGAGAGTCCCCAGATGCCCGAAGCCCTGCCTCAGAGCCTGGATGGTTTCTATAGGGAACACCAGGGTGGGGACCTATGCTTACCTGTTAGTCCACTTGAGGGAGATCTCCTAGTGTGTGGAGGACCTGGAGCATCTGTGAGCAGAGCTTCTATAGTTGTGGAGTCTGGCGGTACTGCTCCAGTAGGGAGAGTACAGAAGTCCAGTGAAAGGAGTGATTGGGGGATAGGATGTGAGTCCCCAGAAGTCCTGGAGTGCCAGGCAGTGATTCCACCAAAGGTTCTAGACCGGAGGTTGGAGGTCCAGGTTCAGGGTTTGCCTGACCTGAAGGGTGAGAACACTGTAATCAGTGTCCTGACCAGTTCTTTCTCGAGAGGTACCGCCCCGGTTGGGAGGGAGCAGGACTCTGGAAGGGGGTGCAGAGGGTGGGAAAGCCCACCTCTGACCCCGGTACCACCTGAGGGGTTAAACCCTAGGTTGGGAGAATGGTGTTTAGAGGGTACCCCTCGCAGGAGGCGGAGGAACCCTAGGAGAAGAGGTAAGGGGAGGAGAGCCTTCCCTGAGACTCCTGGTCCACCTAAGGTTGTAGACCCTAGGCTGGAGAACCAGTGGCAGTCTAGCCCTGTCTTGCAGACAGGAAGAGTGGAAAATGGCTATTATGTGCCAGGGGTTACTACCCCCCACTTTGAGAGTAGGCAGGAACCAGTGGCACCTGGTTGGCCTAGGGCCTGGTCCTGGCCGAGGGCAGCTGGAGATTACCCGTGGGGTAGTCCAGTTAGTCCCTACCATAGTTTTAGAAAGAACCCCAGGGGTTCACAGTGGCGTAAAACAGGAGGGTGTCCCTGCAGTTGCGGGCCCGCGTCCGTGTTTTATCGCCCCAAGCAGGGAAGCCCATCACGGTGGTGATTGGTCTGCCCTGCGTTTTGGCTCGAAGGGGGTTGTGTTGGACTTGGCCCTTAAGGCAGGTTCACCTCTAATCTTTTTACTTTTAATCTGTGATATGCGTGGATGATTTTCTGGTCTGTGCGCACTTTTTCTCTGTGTCCCAGAGTAAAGTGCGTGCATGTAGTTAGGCTGGCCTGCTCTCCCATAGGGATGCATGGGGAATGTCTATGTCCATAGTAGTTCCTGATGCGTGGGGAGTGCATGCTCGAATTTGGTATGTGTGAGTTCGTGGGAATGAATGCTTTGCAATGGTGTATGTGGTATGTGTGTGTCATGTGTAGAAATGCCATTTCTAGGACTTGGCATATTACTGTAAAATATGCCTGCAGTGTGATTGGCTGGAGCTGGCTGGTGAGCCTGGCTCCAGGAAGGCTGGATGGGTCTGCCCAGTGGTGAGTGTGAGATTAGCATGCTTGATGGCTTGGGAGGACACCTGGTCCCTGGTGGGCCTGGACTTTCCCCAGACAATGCTGGCTCCACCCCCTGTAGTGCGACTGATGACCCTAGCCCTGCCAGTGAATAGAGAGGGTGGTTGAGGTAAACAGAGTACTTCAAAACCAGCTGCGACTGGTTTTCCCCCACCCTGCACCCTGAGACAAAGGGATTTTACTGTATAAAGAGGGGCTGTGTCCCCATACAATTTGTCCTTGGTTCTGCTTGTGGATCTTTGCCAGGGGGGGGCTGTTGTGCTGCTGGGGCCAAGAGGACCGCCACTTGGCTGTCTCCCTGCCTGGAGACCCAGTGTGCTGGCTCTGGCCCTGCCTTGCCCCTCTGCCTGCCTCCAGACCCTGCTGGAGCTTTGCTGTGCCTGGAGGCACTCTGATTTTGATTTATAGCGCTAGGCGCGCTTTATTTTCCTTTGAGCGCTGAGCGCGCTTCCCTTGGCGCTTGAGAGCCCACCTCGCTTTCTATTTTAATTAGAGGCCGGTGCCCACCCGGCATTGCCCGGTTGAGATTTTATTGAAAAGCCGGTGCCCACCCGGCATTGCCCAGGAGATCACCGCCGCAGCCCAGGAGCACCGAAAGCCGTTGCCGGGCCGCTGCCTGCCGCGACCCGGAAGTCCTGACCCCCAGGGCCGCGCTGCCATTGGCGGCCCCAGCGGAAGTCAGGCGGCGTGCAGCGAGATGAATCCAGGCGGGAGCGCGAGAGGAGCAGCCGGCCCGTCCTCGAGGCTCCCCGAGTGAAGGAGAGCCCAGCAGCGCGAGGAGAGCCAGCGGTGTTCCTGCCCCCCCCGCCCCACCCAGCACCAGTGAGGACCCGGTGAGTGTGGGGACAGGGTCTTTTGATGTAGAGCGGCCCCGGTTGGCAGCGGGCCGCTCCGACGAGCTTGGGCATATGTGTGAAGAGCCTGCGAGGCTCTGGCGGCAGTCATTTGTTCTGAGTCCCCCGTGAGGGACTCCAACGTGGCCGCATCTGTGTTTAGGAGCCCTGAGGCTCCTGGGGGCCATTGGTGTTTATTTAGAGCCCGAGAGGCTTCCACCTAACTGTATTTACGAGCCCCGAGGCTCGAGGGGGCATTTCATCGTTTAAGAGCGCTGAAGCTCTGCCATCATAGCCTGCAGTTACTTGATTTACGAGCCCAGAGAGGCTCGAGTGCCATTTTCATTATTTTGAGAGCGCTGAAGCTCTAATTTGCGCATTTGCTTGACGAGCCCCTGAGAGGCTCCTTGCCCACCTGTGTTCTTGAGCCCACGTGGCTCCAACGGTTGCCCAGCTGTAATTCACAACTGTCCAGCACTTAGTGGACAGTTGCTACGTTTAGGCTTGTGGTTTGTGCTGCCTGCGCAGACCCCCTGACACTGAGACTCAGGGCATTCCGCCCCTTTCGAGGCCAGTTGGCCTTAGGGACATTTTGAGTGTTGTGCTATGTGCACCCGCGCCTTGTGATTTCTGTGTATGTGATTCTTGCGCAAAATGTTCTAATCTGCACCTCTGTGTTTTCATACCTCATGTGCAATTGTTGATGTCCCACTTTATGTTTATCCCCTTTGTTAGGTGTGACCTGCATAGAGGATTGTTGATGTCCCATTTTATTTTTAGGTTTCCTTCCCTTTGCTAAGAGTGAATTGCTTAGGTGTTGGTATTCCTTCCTTAGGTCCTGATGCTAAGGTCCTAGTTACCTGCGTGATTGCCTACAGTGTTTTAGGGTTGCGTAGGAGGTCTTTACTCTGTTCCAGTGATTACTGGATGTGTGTTGCATTTACAATTTTGGCGTAATCATTCAATGTTTACGTCATAAGTGTATACCTACCAGTATTATTTTCTAATAAGTACCTACCCCTGACAGTGGTCCATGTGGCCCTGTCCTGTACATAATTCCCCTTGTAAATTGTGCCCATGCCTCTGGCACATTGTAAAGTTTGTGTGTTATCTAATGTGTTTTGTTTATTATAATACAAAGGCTATTTTTTATATATAACCTTGTGTGGAGTTTTCTTTGTGGTGGGCCTTGGCTGTTGTTGCTGGGGTGCGTGCGCAAATACTTAACTCATACCGCCTCCAAGTTTAGCCTTGACTGCTCGCGCCACATTACCTAGAGGGTGAGCGGGGGTTACCTTGGTGTGTGACTCCCTTGCCCTGACCTTAGGAATGGTGATCCCTGACTGACCTTGACGCGAGTCTTGGCCAGCCAGGGTCCCGTTTCTAACAGTTCTTTAAACCCCTTTTCTTTCTGAAGGGGGGCAAGGGCCGACAGTTTAAATTGCTGTTGATGACAATCACTGGATAGAACATTTTTCCAAAATTTTTAGCTTAAATATTGATGTAAATTCTGTGATAGATAATAACTCCACGATAAGTTGCCTTTCTAGTCATGTATCTTTCCCTATAGATTTTGATATTAATTGATCGGATGTTGAACATGCTTTAATGGCCAGTAAAGGAGGAAAGGCTCCGGGCACTGATGGGGTCCCAGTGGATCTTTTCAAATGTAATATGGACCTATAGTCACCAATACTGATAAGAGTATTACAAGCTACTTGTTCAGAAGGGCTTATTGATTCATGGTCAAATTCAATCTTAGTCCCAATTTTTAAGAAGGGAGATCGACAGAATCCGGCCTGTTATTGTCCTATATCCTTACTGGATTCTTTGGGCAAGGGGGCAGGCCGCATTGTTCTTGAATGCCTACAGCAATGGGCAGAAGATAGCAAAGTACTGTCTGATCTCCAATTTGGGTTCAGGGAAGGCTTGGGCACTATGGAGCAAGGCCTTAATCTGTCACTTCTTATGGGAAAATATGTGAAAGCGAAGTGGGGAAGGTTACACATGGCCTATGTAGATTTGACAGCTGCCTTTGATTGTGTCAGTCACGCCAAACTTTGGAGTATCTTAGTAGAAATGGGCGTGGAAATCTCTATAGTGAATTTTATCAGAGATTCTTACGCAAATGCTACGGCCAGGGTGCGGTTTGGTGCAGGTGGGGAGCTCATGGCACCGTTCAAAGTAGAGAGGGGGCTCAGGCAGGGTTGTGTTCTGGCTCCTTTCCTTTTTACACCTTATACTAATGGTCTGGAAAAAGCCATGTTGGAGGGAAGTCAGGACCTGCCGCTGCAAAAGAAGCGTCCAATACCCGCCCTACTCTACGCGGACGATGCCGTGATTTTAGCACGAACTTCCCTAGAACTACAATGCGCCCTTAATAGGTATCATACATTTATGGCAACCTTAGAATTAAAAATCAATATAAAAAAGACATTTGTAATGAGCTGTGGGGAGGGGCAAAAAAAGCAGAAGGACATCTTTATAGAAAATGTGAAATTAGAATCAACCGTTACATACACTTTCTTAGGCTTTTTAATTGATAACAAGGGTTCCTGGAGACAAGCAATAAATGCCAGGAAACTCCTTTTCGTGAGGGCTACCACGTCATTGGTTAATTTTGCGCAGAGGCTAGACAAGAGGCCCCCGGCAGAAATGATTCAGATATACCAAGCCAAATGCATTAGTACGGCAACATATGGAGCTGGAATCTGGGGTTTCTGTGGGGTAGATGCCATACAGAAAGTGGAAAATGCCCTTTTGAGGTATTTGCTGCCCGTTCCCTGAGGTACTTCAACTTATAACTGCCATGTGGAATTAGGAATACCTTACATCACTGATATAATAAAAGCACAACCAATTCTATTATATAATCGTATTTGGTCATCCCAAAAAACAGTCTTGAATCGTGAGATACTGAATGATTGCCTCGCCCTTGATAATGTTGATAAGATTGATTGGCTCATGTATGTGAAAAAGGTTTTATACGACCTGGGCCTTCTAACGTACTATCATAATCCGGCGTTGATAGCTCAGATTTCAAGGAAATCATTTAAAAAGCAGTGCATGGGCCATCTGGAGGGGCTTAGATTGCTTACTGAAGTAAATAAGTGTTCGGTACAGTATAATCTAATGATTCAAACCACTCTAACGATGCAACCTTACCTTATCTACACTTTGAATGGGTATGAGAGGTTTGTTCTAACACAGTTTAGGCTGAACACATTCCATCATTTGACAACCTTTCATAAAATAAATAACTGGACAAAGGTTTTGTCATACTGCCCCTGCGACGATATATCAGTCCAGTCGACAATGCACATGGTTTTGTTTTGCAAGTTCTATAAAGAGTGGAGGGGAAGATGGATAAAACCAATCTTAAGAATTTTTGGTCTGAGATCATGTCGCCCAGCATTTATTGCCTTGCAATGTCTGGAAACAGAGTGTTTTGCGAAAAATATTGCACAATTTTCCTGAAAATCTGCATCAGGCATAGGAAAAACCTTGAATAGAAATGTACACTGTATATTCTGAATGTGAATAAGGTTCCTTTTAAATTAGCTGTTACTAGCTCTTAAATGATGATTTCTTGATTTTGTTTTTATCTTTCTTTTTAACGTTATAATGAACTTCAATTCCTGAATGAGGAGACATTTAAATTTATTTATTGTAAATAGTGAATGAAGTGTAATTTTGAAATGCAATTTGTATTTTTATTGTACTTTTATGATTTTTCTATATCTCATGAAAACCGAATAAAGGAATTGAATTGAATTGAATATCCGAATGATCTGCAGTATGGTTGACATTCCATCCTTTAAAGGTAGGGGAATGCATACGACCATTGACTACATTTTCATAAATACTGCCCTGGAAACATACGTTAAACACTATACTGCTGTGTGGTCACAATTTAGTGACCACAATCCCATACACCTGATATTGGGAGGGGTATTGGTCTCAGTCAGGAACCCGATAAATGGGCACCAACAACAGCCATTAAGAAGAAAGACCAGGGTCGCACATTAAAATGGAGTAAGGTCATCCCAGAACATTTCTGTAATAACTTAGCTGCAAAATTGGGATTGGAAATAGAGCTATGTCTCAATAGTGGGCGAATAGAAAATGGGGTTTTGACAACCTACGGTAAAATCTGTTTGCAGGTGGCAAAAGACCTTACATATGACTGCAAGAATTATCCCAATAAAGGAGAGAGGTGGTTTGACCATAGGTGTTCAGTAGCGAATCAGAAGCTGATGGCCGCTTTAAAAAACAAACCACAAGACAAACGTTTAATAGTTGCCCTGAGGAAAGATTATAAGTCAGCTATCAACACACGTAGGTCAAATATTAAAAATGATGCCCTGAATGAATTAATGTCAATTGATGTAATAAAAAATAGTGCCAAGTTCTGAAATGTTGTGAATAAACTATTCTTCTCGGATAACAAAGGCAGTTTACTGGAGTGTAATATCCCTGAAGAGGAATGCTTCACCATTTAAAAAAAATATATGGGGACCAGGGAGAATTGGAACCTTGGAGTTCCCCATATGTAGGCAGGAAATATTCCTTAGTTTTTACAGAGAAGGAAATAGCAGTGGCTATTGATCAAATGTCAAGGAATAAAGCCCCTGGTCCAGACGGCATCCCACCTGATCTCTACAAAGTTGATATACCTGTATGGTCTAAATTACTAGCTAATGTTTTAAGAAAGCCTGTGAATTGGGTTTACCCCAATCTTGGTCACAATCAGTTATAGTTCCGGTTTTTAAAAAGGGGAACAGAGGTGCCCGCGATTCTATAAGCCAATCTCATTGATAGATTCAGCCAAGAAGGTTTTAGGCAGAGTGGTTTTAAGCAAACTCACTGAGTGGCTGAATTACGCTAATATCCTCTCAAACCTTACGTACGGGTTTAGGAAAGGGAGAGGAACTATGGACCAGTGCCCAAACTTGCTTCTATTATCTGAAAAATACACGATTGAGAAGAAAGGTTCACTTCATTTGGCATTTATGGATCTTTCTTTGACCTTTGATCGCGTTAATAGATCCAAATTGTGGCACCTGTTACTAAAATTAGGTCCAGAAGAAAATATAGTACATTTCTTGGTGGATCTGCATCAGGATCTTAAAGCCACAGTCTCGCACCGTATTCTTCTGCACCGCCTGGAGGAGATTGGAATAGGTGGGCTCGCTCTGCAGTGGTTTCGCTCCTTTCTCGACAATCGCTCTTTTTGCGTTGCCACCCCGCCTCACCAGTCCAAATTCCATCCTCTGGCCATGGGGGTTCCGCAGGGATCCTCGCTGAGTCCCACGTTATTCAATCTATATGTGAGACCGCTGGCTGATGTCGTCAAGCAGTGGGGCATGAATATGGTCTCATATGCCGACGACACTCAGCTAGCGGTTACTATCAGCGGGGATGCGGAGCAGGATGCCCCTAGGTTTCAGAGTGGACTGAGGGCGGTGGCTGGTTGGATGAATGCCAACTGTCTCCAACTCAACGCAAAAAAGACTGAAATCATGATTGTCGGTAAGAAAGCGGAACTCTGGGGGGACAGGTGGTGGCCTCCGGAACTTGGGCCGTCCCTGACTCCGGTCACGGAATTAAGAAATCTGGGAGTTTGGCTGGACCCCACCCTTAGTTTCGCTGGCCATACTAAGAGAACTGCGGCCTGTTGTTTTGGTGTTCTTCGGGGCTTAAGACCGGTCCTCAAATTTTTTGATGCCTCGACCAGGCAGTTGGTGATTCAGGCGACGGTGATCTCCCGGCTGGATTACGCCAGCTCTTTACTGTTGGGGGCCAATCAGGCAGAAATCACTCACCTGCAGCGCGTTCAAAACGCTGCTGCCAGAGCGGTAGTTGGCCTTCCTAGGTTC
Source organism: Lissotriton vulgaris (assembly GCF_964263255.1). Lineage (NCBI taxonomy): Eukaryota > Metazoa > Chordata > Amphibia > Caudata > Salamandridae > Lissotriton > Lissotriton vulgaris. The sequence continues at coordinate 47,112 of NW_028251910.1, read as the reverse complement.
TGCTCCGTCTCGAACACTCTACGCTCCTTGCACTGGCTGCCGGTCAAGATGCGAATCCAGTTTAAGGTCTTATGTTTGGCCTTTAAAATTTTGAAAGGTTTCGCTCCCCAGATCCTTACCAACCTCTTGCCCCTCTATATTCCGATCCGCTCTCTCAGATCCTTTGGCCAAGCTCTCGCTGTGGTTCCCCGGTTTAAGCCTAGTCGTGCTGGGGGCCGATCTTTTCGTGTGAGAGCGGCAGCGCTTTGGAATTCTCTTCCTGTAGAAATCCGTCTGATGGAGGATCTATTGCTGTTTCGAAAGGCTATCAAAACGTTCTTATTTTAAATCTGCCCTGTAGTGGTATCCTTTTTCATTCCTTGCTTTTAGCGATGCTGTGTTCTACCTTGTCGTGCGCCGGGATGCTCCTTTGCTGGAGCAGCTGTGCGCATTATAAGTACCCATAGCATAGCATAGCATAGATTCAACCAAAAAGTTAACCTCACACGAAGTATCCGCATCATCAAAGGAGTAAGACAGGGTTGCATCCTAGCCCCACTTTTATTTACTTTATAGATTAATTAACTTGATACGGTTTTAATGGGTGCAAGCTTGGACATTCCCCGTGTAGGTGAGCGGTTAATCCCGGCTCTCTTATACGTAGACGATGCTGCTCTTGTAGCTACAACGGCGACTGGCCTACAGGATCTTTTAACATTGTTTGCAAATTTTATGAAGTCTTTGGATTTGGATGTTAACTTTTCAAAATCCCACACTATGGTTATGGGGGTAAACCCAAAGAAATATAAAACCCACTATTGTGAAGGGAATGTACTAACACAGGTGACCTTGTTTTTATATTTAGGTGTGTTATTTGATGAAACGGGTTCATGGGTCCCACAAATGAAGGCCAAAGGAAATGCACCATTCTTTGCACGTAGATTGGGATCGAAGTCAATGCATGCCATGTTAAACATCTATAGGGCTAAATGCCTGGCTATACCAAACTATGGTTCCGATCTCTGGTCATACAGAGAAGTAGGTGATATCCAAATAGTGGAAAATACATTTATAAGAAGTCTTTTATCTGTGACACAATCAACATCTACCTATATTATCCATCGAAAAACAGGTTTCGGTTTCATATCATATATTATAGGTTTGGCACCTTTGCTTAAATGGATGAGTATTTGAACTAAACCAGAGCTTGAGATGAACCGAGATATCATTTGCGATTGTTTAGCTCTTGACCAAGCAAATATCCCTTGGCTAAGCTGCATGAAAGGGATTGCATCTTATCTGGGGAAACCAGAGCTATTTAGCTCCCCAGAGAAACTCCGAAAGGTGGACATGCGCTTGATAGGTTTCATTTTCCGATGCCCCGCCCACTGATATTTACATATATGAGTTAGCATAATGTGTCTAACTAATGACGTATTCATTTATGCATTTACGTTTGTACTCTTCATAGTATTATTCATTTATGCGTGTGATGATATTCAATTTTCTTAGTTTAGCGAGTCGCACTCGCTCATTTCCCCCTCCCGTAGGAATAGAAAAAAACCCTGAACGCAGCAGTTTTCGTTTCTTAGCTAACTGTGGCCGAAACTAACAAGTTTCTAATCAGCAATGTTCTCATGCACTGGAGACGCTGAGGCCCGTCTCCGCGGCCTTGGGCAGAGATAACCAAATGTTGCTATTACACGTGCAGATGCCTCTTGTGTGAGGCCATTGTTCGTCCTCTCTGGGGTCCAGTACTTTTCCAGTATGGGCGTGTTCTACCTTGCTGTACCATGATATAATGTATTGCTGTGATGAGATGGGTCAGTCCTCTCGGCGCACTCTTAGGGGTGAGGTCAGACAGGGCCCTCTCATATGGGAGTTTGTGGCCTAATAAATTACTTTGTTATTTCTTCTCTACTGTCCGGCTGACTTATTACTTGGTAATCATAGGTGAGTGCGGTAAGTCACTCGGGTGGATTTGAGCCACGCTTATCAGATGGCGCCCGAACAGGTACCCCGCGATAAGGATCTTTCTCACCCGTAAGTGGGTTGCAGAAGGCCGGGGACCCTCTGGTCGACACGGTGGGTCTGGGTACCCACTTTGATGCTGAGCTTGGTTCTCTCAGCGCTGCCCCACCCTGCTGATCGGGAGAGGTCCCGGTTCATGATCCTGCGCCGGGGTCCGGAAGGCGGAACTTTGGAGCTGACCGTGTTGGTCCCAGCAGCCGGAGTTGGAGAACGGTAGAGGTCAGTACCGCGTGAAGGGTGAGTGGTCCGACTGTTGATTGAAGGAGCTGGGACGCTCCAAGAGACCGGTGTGTCTCTAGTGGTTGGAGGAGCCGGTGTGCTCCTGGGGCTAGTGTGCTCCGGGGAACTCAGAGTGCGAGTGGCGCTCTGACAGACTTGGCGGAGGTAGGGTGGACGTTTGTTTGTGGTCATCCAACCGGGTGGTACTGCGGTGGAGGCGTGGCTCATTGCAGGCGCATTCAGGGACCCACCCGAACCCCTAGTATGTGTGGTTCATAGGGAGCGGGCCCTGGGTCTCCCGGGTTAAAGTGCGCAGCAATCTGTAGTGCCGCCCGGGTGGCGGATGTGTCCTCCAACCTCAGAACAGTTAGTGTACTGTTCGGTCTGCGGTAGGGTCCAGATTCCCCAGGACTTGGTCGACGGGCCTTGTCCCATTATGGTAACATGTGTTTGACAGGGACATAATGCATAGGACGTATGTGGTAAGTGGTCGTGTGTGGAGATAGTTATTAGGTTATTTTGTGTCTGGGTATGTGTGGGTTTTTTGGCGGTGTCTGATTGGGTGTGTTCAGTGGTGTTTGATTGAGCGTGCAAGATGCCGCGTTTCAGTAAGTTGCGATGTTTTGGCTGTTGCTGCAGTTCAACTGATGCCAGATTGGCTGAAAGCCAACCCGCCCCGATAGAGGGCTCACCTAATTTCGAGATGTATGTTAAACATGGATTGAGCCCGATTTTGTTCAATAAATACCTTGTTGCATAAGTACACAAAAGGTAACATAGATTTGCAATGGCCGTAGACTGGTTCTTTTGATGTGGCGAAACTAGACTATTTACAGGACAGGTTATTCGCTAAGCGCAGCCGCCAGAGTATGTTTGATTCTTTGAGAGTATGGCAAAAGGAAGTAAGGGAACGACAGATGAGAGAGGAGAAGGTAGCCCAGAAGAGAGCAGCGCAGACAATGGCACAGAAGGCGAGAGAACATACTAAGAAAGAGAACGACACGCAGATTGAGCGCACAGACAGACTTCATAGGCTGCAAACGGATAGAAGTTATTTAGTCAGGGAAGAAGAGCATGACGAGATGGAAGACATTTTGAGTGTTCGGCCCCCTCCCCCATGTGCACCACAATCATTGTATCCTGTGTTGACCGATTCTGCTTCCCCTGCGGTGGTTTCAGTTCCACAAACGGTTGCTACGCCCTTGCTTGATACTCTTACCTCCTCTGTTTCGGCCCCTACTTTGTGGAGAGATATTGAACAGGCATTGTCTTCTGCCACATCTTCTGTAACTGCGCCTCTGATTTCTCTCCTTGCGGCGAGCTCACCTGCCCCCTCGGTGATCTCTTCCGCACTTCCCGCTGTCTCTGCTAGTGCTACCCCCAAGGTGAGTTGACGACCCCAATCCGAAGTGCTGGAAGTGGGCTACTCACCCAAGTACGTAAATTGCTTACACGCTCTACTGTTGGGTTGGACGAAAAAACGATGGTGGCTAATCAGGCTTGTCAGTGGGCTAGGAACCCTATTTACGTACTGGAGGACATCTGGTCTACAGTAAAGGATTATGAGCCTCTGATGCAGCAGCATGCTTTGTGGCATATGTCCACGACGTTGATAGCATTGTGGGAACAGGGTTTTGGCGGTGCGGCGCCCAGGGTTCTTTATGACATCAAGGATAGAGCCTATAGGGCTAATACCAGAATGAAGAATGTGCTACAGAATTTGCGGACTCTGCTAGAATATAGAGATGAATTGCCGTCAGTAGGGGGAGCTTCTTTTTCAGGAGCACACCCAATGCGCGAGGTTCACCCAATTTTCCACCCCGAAGTGCCTGCGGTGATAGACCCGGTAACTCAGAATGTAAGAAGAGCTCACGTGGAGGCTCGTTTCCAGTAACAGTGGGTATACACCGACAGTACTACAACCAGTACTACAACGATGCATATGCCATGGATTACATGACTGGTTTCTCCCATAACTAGGACAGCGTAGGACAGAGCATGGGACCAGTTTCTGTGGATGTTGTGCTAGAACAAAAACCCTTTTGTTTAATTACTAGTTCTATGTTGCGTTGTCATTAATAAGATTTCCTGTGATACTGGTTTTTACCTTATATATTTGTATTTTCAGATTTTCACTCAGGTTAAATGGAGATGGACCCACTTCAATCCAATTGGGGAAAAGACATACTTTTATAATTCTATACTCTTCCCTCCATCAGTCAATAGTACTGATATTCACAGTCCTTACCGGTCCTATTTCCATATTAGCTTGCATGGTAGGAAGAACGCCTCTGGGAGCTACCTTTTCTTCTATGTTTTCGCTGCTCTATCTAAAGGACAGTGTATATTGTTAGTCCATATCATTCTCCATTAGCTTGATACAATGTCTCATATTTATATTGAGAATCTTACCTCACTGGTTAAAAAAGGAGTTACTTTCTGTTTAATTCACTCTTTTAGCACAAAAAAAGACAAGTGACACGAGCAGATAGAAACAGGCTCATAAAGATTAACACAACAGATCCGGGAAATTAATTCACCTGGGTAAGTCGAAGAATACCTGAGGGTGGGACTGTACAGTAAAGAAATTAAACAGCCTCTGATGTTAATTGAGTAAACATCAAATATGTATCTACAGTATAAGATCATGGCATATGTCTGCCCACCAGACAGATTACTTAAATCTTAATTAATAATAAAAAGATGCAGAAAACCAGAGATGCATAAGAATGATAAAGTAAACCTTGGATTGTAAGGTGTGAGGGTTACCAAATATTAGGGCACAATCGAATATGTGTAGTAATCTAAGTGCACTTGATGTTGTAACGGAATGGGACCTAATGAAATGTACTGTGATCTTTGTAGAGGTGACAATACAGGGAACGAGTCCTGAAGAAGGTGCAAGACTAAAAGGGGCACCGAAACGCCGCGTCGACAGTTTGTTCCTATATAATTGTTTGATCAATAAATATGATGTTTTAATATGTTGGTGCAGATAATGCTATAACAGCATTTTTTAATTTTCAAAACCTTTTTTTAACATAGAGTGATGTTTTTGCAAAAATTGAAAGTGTATTTCTTGTTGTTTCATATAACAGAATTGTGTTATCATGAATTTTAACTTTTATAAAATAAATGAATGACATTTTACAAAAAACTTTTTTCCGTGTGTATGAAGTTTTCATGGTACTTTTGGGTCTTATAGATTTTTAGTTGTAAATTTGGTAACCCGTACAATACTGCAAATCCCTTCCATTAATGTGAACGTCCCCTAAGGCATGCGTACGCAGTCACGACATTGAAAACAGTGGTGGAGACTTCGCCCAAGCTGCAGAAATAATAGCATTAATGCGAGCGTGTGAATTGAGTGGAAGGACTGGACGTGAACATTTACACTGACAGCCAATACGCCTTTGGCGTGGCTCATAGTTACGGGCGACTGTGGGCGGAGAGGGGTTTTCTGACATCACACGGACAAAGGATTCAGAATGGCCCATTGATATTACGATTATTGACAGCATTGACGCTTCCCAGACGATTGGCTGTGATCAAATGTAGTGCACACAAAGCGGTGGTAGATGACGTAGGACGGGGCAATGCATTTGCAGATCAGACAGCTAGGACGAAACTCCCACGAATGTTTGTAGCAGGACCAGCTAGGTGGGTACGAGACGTTGACATGTTTATGAATACGGTACAAAGTGTGCGGAACATACAGGAAAAAGCGACTGAGGATGAGTTGAGGACATGGAAGGATGGTGGGGGACAGTTGGACGCGGATGAGTGTTGGACGGATGTGTCAGACAAAAGACGATGGTTACTCCCGGACGCATATGTCCTCCCAGTGGTGACAATGGCTCATGAGCCAGCTCATATTAGTGCGAAGAGAATTTGTAAATTACTAGACCCAGTGTGGAGTAATAAGAACATTTCCAAGATGGCAACACATTTAGTACAGCAGTGCATGGTTTGTTTAAGACATAATCCTGGAAAGGGAACACCTGTCCCGGTTGGGAATTTTGCTCCTCCTTCTTTCCCTTTTGAAGTGATCCAAATGGATTATATTGAGATGGAAAGAGTACCCAACCTCAAGTATGTCTTGGTGGTGGTATGCTCTTTCAGTAGGTGGGTGGAGGCTTTCCCAACAAAAGATTGCACGGCTAGCTCAACAGCTAAGATGTGATAAAGGAATACTTTTGTCGCTATGGAATGCCCAGGGTGATCTGGAGTGACAATGGCACATCCTTTAATGCTAAGTTGATGGAATTGATATGTAAGGGACAACAGATTTCGCAAAAATTCCATGCAGCACGACACCCCCAGGCTGCAGGATTAGTAGAGAGGTTTAATGGGACATTAAAGCTCAAGATGGCCAAGATACAAGAGAGCACAGGGTTACGTTGGCCGGATGCACTACCCCTGACTTTGCTTTCCACTAGAGTGACAGTCAATTCTACGACAGGCGTCTCACCCCGCGAAGTTATTTTTGGCCGTCCGGCCAAAGTGTGGGGTGTTCCCAGACCTAAGTGCTTTTCAGAAATAGAATATCCTTTGTTGATAGATTACTTGTATGCTTTGACTAAAGATCTCCGTTCTGTTCATCAGCAGGTAGCAGACACCCTGAAGCCACGGCCAGAGGGGGAAGGACACTCCATACAACCCGGGTGCTGGGTCGTCTTCAAGAAGTACCAGCGGAAGTCCTGCTTGGATCCAAGGTGGTCGGAGCCGAAGCAAGTCCTGCTGACCACCCGCACCTCACTCCCGATGCAGGGCCGAAAGGCGTGGACCCATGCGTCGCACGTGAAGCGTGTCCCACTACCACTGCCATATGACGAATGGGTGAGAAATGGCGTCGCTGATCATGAATGCAAAGTAGTTCCTCGGTACATACCCTTTTCGGATGCTTTCGTGAGAGGTGAGGAGCCAGATCAAAGGGAGAAGAGGCCGGCTCTGATTGCTAGCGTAGTGGTCTCTCTTGATCCCAGTGAGCAAACATCAGCGGATAAGTCCACTGCCATTGAGCTCCCCATTCTGTTCACAGATCCAGAGGTGCGAGGGAGCACTCGTTATAATCTGCGGCCCAGGGAGGGAAGGAAAGAGAACTGAGCACTGGAAGAAGGGCTGAGATAGGGACTTAGAGGAGAACTGTGCTGAAGAATAGTTAATTGTTAGGGACGGACTGCTGGAAGAGCCCTGGTGCACTGCCGAGACATTGTCAGACGGGACATTAGGATTGCGCCTGGGCCTGGATTAAGTGCTCCTAAGTCCCAAAGGTTGTGCGACTCCGTCGTGGGATTAGGGAGTGAACAATAGAAGCCTGCCTGTGAGGCTTTAACGGACACAGGGAGAAGATCCCTTCTGAGGGTGAAGAACCCCCTTGGCCGGCTTCGGTGTATCTGTGACTGTTTGAGTATTTTCTTTTTCTCTAGTTTAGTTTTGGACTTTTAGTTAGGAAAGATGTATCCCTTTGGCCGTCCCATTCCGGAAGAGGAGCAGCCTTTTGCAGCTCCTCGTAGATCAGAGCCTGATTCTCCATGGTTAGCTTTACCTCGTAAAGGAAAAATTGTGGCCATTGTGATATTGATCATTGTGTTCACACCAATTCTTGGAATACTGTTTTTCTTGGACAAAGCCTACCCCGTTCATATGTTTGTTCCTACACCTTCTGCCATTCCTGAGCACAATATGATTACTGTTGATTATGGTGATCAATGCCTGCGAAAAGGTTACCGGGATAATGTTTTTATCAAAACTCTACATCATGCCCATGCTGTATATAAGTGACCGATTGTTGAGTTTGTGGGTTGCTACCTTCTGCTGCTTATAAAAAGGATAGATTTTTGGCACTTCCTTTGACACCTGTGAATAGTTGTGTGGGATGGTACACATTAATTGGTATGGTGAAATTTTTCCAGCAACCCGATTTCCTAAATCCCCAACTGCCCAATAGAGGATATACTCTGACAATGCGAGTGCGGCCTATGCCTACTCTTTCTCTTGGACAGTTGTTTACTGATGGACGTTTTGATCAGACATTTCTGGAGACATGCTCGAAGAAAGTGGGGCGATTTTGACTCCAAACGACACTGACAAAGTTAGGGAGAGTTTTCTACAGTTGAACTCTTCTCTGGCTTATAGACCCCCCCGTGGCAAATAGTAGTAGTCATTCTTTAATGCCTTTAGCAGTTGTTGGGCCTTCACCATTCTTTTGTATCCTAGGGAGGGGTCCTATAAAGGTTGGGAATAGTTCTTGCAATGTGACTGCTTCGATCCGCTTGCCTCTTAGTCCTTCTTTGGTCACTCCCCCGAATATTTACTTTGTTTGTGGAGACAACGGATACCTGTGGTTGCCTGAGAGTTGGGGTGGGGTCTGTTATCTGGCCTACCTGCTAAATCCTGTCTATGTAGCACCCTCAGACTATCATAAGACTCACCGTCGGTTTGCTATTATGCCAGGACAGCGCAAAAGGAGGGCACTCCAAGTTGAGGATGTGGATCAGACTGATACTTCTTTACAACAATGGAAAGATTTTTCTAAGGGTCTACTGCCGTTCTGGGGTCCCATATTCTAACAGCAGGGCTATACGTAGATTGTCAAGGGTAATGGAGAAAGTAGTTAATACTGAGGCAGACATTGCAGCTAATATGTCTGTCTAGATGCAGGCTATGAGATTATTTACGATTCAAAATAGGATGGTGCTTGACGTCATCCTTGCTGATGGGGTGGAGCCTGCCACGTCATCGGGACGTCTTGCTGTGTATATATTCCAGACTCGGCCCCCCTGTTAACTTAGCAGTACAGAAACTTCATAGATTAGCGACTGAACTTCATCAAGACACTGGTACTTGGTCACTACAGAAAAGGCTGTGGGGCGTTTTCTCCTCTTGGGGTTGGAAGATTCTAATGGGTGTTGTAGGAGTTGTGGGTGTGTTTCTGACTTGTTGCTTTTGCGTCTATTGCCTTCCCCCTTGTTGCTCAATGTGTGCCAGTAATTTGTGGTCTCCTAAAAAAGTGACTCGCCAGTATCCTGTTTCTAATGCAATAGAGCTTCCTGACATTCATTGGTTGATGCTCATTGATGCTCATTTATGATGATATTTTTGATTGAAATGTTTCCCCGCCCTTAGTATGATGTGTAAAGACCTTACCTTTTAGTTAATAAAGGCTACGCTCCTGTTAGCCACATAATGCTAAAAGGAGGGCCTGATAGGTTTCATTTTCCGATGCCCCGCCCACTGATATTTACATATATGAGTTAGCATAATGTGTCTAACTAATGACGTATTCATTTATGCATTTACGTTTGTACTCTTCATAGTATTATTCATTTATGCGTGTGGTGATATTCAGTTTTCTTAGCTTAGCTTGTGTGCCACCATTTTGGGTGCTTCTCTGTGTGTGCGAGTCGCACTCGCTCATATCCCCCTCCCGTAGGAATAGAAAAAAACCCTGAACGCAGCAGTTTTCATTTCTTAGCTAACTGTGGCCGAAACTAACAAGTTTCTAATCAGCAATGATCTCATGCACTGGAGACGCTGAGGCCCGGCTCCGCGGCCTTGGGCAGAGATAACCAAATATTGCTATTGCAATTGCAGATGCCTCTTGTGTGAGGCCATTGTTTGTATGGGCGTGTTCTACCTTGCTGTACCATGATATAATGTATTGCTGTGATGAGATGGGTCAGTCCTCTCGGCGCACTCTTAGGGGTGAGGTCGGACAGGGCCCTCTCATATGGGAGTTTGTGGCCTAATAAATTACTTTATTATTTCTTCTCCACTGTCCGGCTGACTTATTACTTGGTAATCATAGGTGAGTGCGGTAGGTCACTCGGGTGGATTTGAGCCACGCTTATCAGATGGCGCCCGAACAGGAACCCCGCGATAAGGATCTTTCTCACCCGTAAGTGGGTTGCAGAAGGCGGGGGACCCTCTGGTCGACACGGTGAGTCTGGGTACCCACTTTGATGCCAAGCTTAGTTCTCTCAGCGCTGCCCCACCCTGCTGATCGGGAGAGGTCCCGGTTCATGATCCTGCGCCGGGGTCCGGAAGGCGGAACTTTGGAGCTGACCGTGTTGGTCCCAGAAGCCGGAGGTGGAGAACGGTAGAGGTCGGTACCGCGTGAAAGGTGAGTGGTCCGACTGTTGATTGAAGGAGCTGGGACGCTCCAAGAGACCGGTGTGTATCCGCGACCGGTGTGTCTCTAGTGGTTGGAGGAGCGGGTGTGCTCCTGGGGCTAGTGTGCTCCAGGGAACTCAGAGTGCGAGTGGCGCTCTGACAGACTTGGCGGAGGTTTGGTGGACGTTTGTTTGTGGTCATCCGACCGGGTTGTACTGCGGTGGAGGCGTGGCTCATTGCGGGCGGATTCAGGGACCCACCCGAACCCCTAGTGTGTGTGGTTCATAGGGAGCGGGCCCTGGATCTCCCGGGGTAAAGTGCGCAGCAATCTGCAGTGCCGCCCAGGTGGGGGATGTGTCCTCCAACCTCAGAACAGTTAGTGTAATGTTCGGTCTGCGGTAGGGTCCAGGTTCCCCAGGACTTGGTCGACGGGCCTTGTCCCATTATGGTAACACGTGTTTGACAGGGACTTAATGCATAGGACGTATGTGGTAAGTGGTTGTGTGTGGAGATAGTTATTAGGTTCTTTTGTGTCCGGGTATGTGTGGGTTTTTTGGCGGTGTCTGATTGGGTGTGTTCAGTGGTGTTTGATTGAGCGTGCAAGATGCCACGTTTCAGTAAGTTGCGATGTTTTGGCTGTTGCTGCAGTTACCTTGAGTTATCAGAAATGGATAGAGAGGCTTTAGAATTAACCAAGCCCCTTGTGCGGGCACACCAGCTGTTAGCCACCTCACAAACAATTGAACCCATATCTAAATATAGTTACTAATCACCACCATCATTTCCTCCTGGTGAGATTTAGATTGAACCAACTACATTTACTTCTTGCAGAACCAATGGGATGGCAAAAGCCGGAGGACCTAATTGTTTGTACATGTGATAACTTTTCCACTCAGGACTATATGCATTTTGTCTTATTTTGTGATCATTTTTTGCACATCCGAAAACGGTTTATTTTACCCATTTTAAAGGTTTTAAAGAGGCTGCTTTTATATACTTGCAAATGCTGACCAATGTTTGGGAAATTTTTAACATAGCTAGCTTTTTGACCGCAGCAGTTAGATCACGGAAAAAAAGAAGGACCGCTATTATTTAGTATATTTTAAATGTAACTAATTAATCCTGTGTATTTTGATGATCCAGATTTTGAGTTATCTGTATTGTGTGATGATTGTGTTTTTGTAATATTTGTAAGAATTATTTTTATTGTGTTTCTAATGTAGTATACTTTTACGGTTTTAAATAACCAAATAAAGTGAATTTGACTGACTGACTGAATGTCATATTGAAACTTTGGGTGTAGAGAGATGTAGATGAACAGATTGTCATTTTAGTAAATAGTATGCCTACAAAAAACAAAAAAAGTCTGGCAGGGACTACTGGATGTAAATAAGGTGAAGAAAGCTACATTCTATCTCAAACTGAAAAATGTGTGCACTATAAAGATGTAGATGTTCTCGAACATAGTGGTTGCATTGAGGAATACATTTTGCCTGTAAGTGAACAGTTTGTAAAAGTGGATGGAAGTAGATCTGAAAAAATATTTGAGCATTATAATTATAATTAATATTATTCTTCTTCTTCTTAATGGAGTTTTGTAAAGCTCATGGCTACCCAAAATCGAAGTTTCCAGCACTGACAGAACTGGTGAGGAAATACACTGTTTTAGCTAAACAGTTAACTTTTTCGATGCTTCCTAAAACATAATATATAACAATTAGTCCTGAGATGAATGGGACAGGAGTTCCAAACTTTAGACATCAAATATGCAAACAAGCGACCTCCACATCTTGCTCTCCCAATTCTAGGGGTGGCAAGCAAGGAGCGGTCACTAGCTCTCAACTCTCTGGGAACCCTACACAATGTAATGAGATGCTGAAGGATATTTGATCCAGGCATGTGTTTTACCTTGTAAGCAATGCAGAAAGCTTTAAATTCTATCCTTTTATCGGCAGCCAATAAAGATTGGCAAGGGCCGAGCGTGCTGATTGCATTTTGCAAAGACCCAGCAGTGCTCGGATCACGTTGTACTGTATGACTTGGAGCTTTTTGGTGATACAGGATGGAATGCCTAGATCAGGAGGCTCCAACCTTTCAATAATGAGAGCAACTTATGTCCAATGAAAACTATACTGAGCTACTAATATTATAGGTGTTCCAATAGTGACAACATCATTTTTATCCAATCATCAGCTTATGATTTCCTAAAATATACCCATGTTCATCTTGAATATGCACTTTTCAATGTAGGTATACACATAAGAATTCAACCAAGTGAAAGCTTCTAAATTAGGACGACAGGCTGCACACAAGATAACTATTTACAGGTGACTGGCAAGTGACTGGTAGATCATGATCTACTCCTTGGAGAAGCCTGGCCTAGATAAAGAGAGTTGCCATAATCTAGGCCTTGGGCAACTGTCCATTTGGGTTCCAGGGGAAGCCACGTCAGTGTCTTTCTAAAGGCTCTTAAAAGGCCAAAATATGTCCTTGCAACTTTCTTTGCCTCACAGGCCATGGTCAGATCTTTATCCAGTATGAGGCTCTTCACTTCTGGCTTGGGGGGTTGAGGGTCGCGCCGCCAAGCATGGTAGCCAGAGGAGGTGGTCTCATAGCGAAGGGTTATTTCCACTATAGTATCCATTTGCTAAATTCAAAAGAGATTATGGGGGCTAACATTGAACTGTATCAGAGGAAACAAGCTAAATGAGCTCCAATGAGTGTGTGGGAGAAATTCTTAAAAGCTCAATGTTTTCCACAACTTTTTGCAATTGGGGTAGGTGGACAGTATGATGAACGGCCTGCACAAATACCAGCAGCTTAGAATATGTCAACAAGTTTATATTCAGTGGACCGTAGTGATTTCAAGGAAGTCAAGAGAGTTTTTGTTGGCTGTGCAGTTTGCACATGAATTTTAGGTACTCATCGCGTGAGTTGAGCATTCATGAAATTCTGTAAGAACGTCATCAGTACCACACCAGATTACCAAAATATCATCTATGTATCTCTTCCAGAAGAGTATCTTAGATTTGTATAGATTAGTCTCTGTGAGGATACATCTCTCCTCAAAAGTGTTGACATAAAGTCCTGCCAGACTAGGATTGAAACCTTCCTGGCATCCCTTCTAGTAACTTCAGCCGTAATTGAAAGATTCTTTCTCTAAAAACTCTCCGTAGGACTGCCAACCTCTCCTGCATCCTAGGAGGACTGAAGCCTAATTTATACTGTAATTTAATTAACACTAGAGGGCATCTCGAAAGTGAATATATACACTTTCTTTAGGGGCTTTCGGAGTTGGGCTACAATATGTATCTCCAAACATTTCAGGAAACACACACAGTATTTACCTACCGACGAACGCCAAAAAACTAGACTTAAAAATGATCAATATATATCCTCCTTTCACCACAGAAGGGCAGCCATTTACTAAAACTAATACACCATTTGAAGTCATCTAGGCATAAATGGAATACCTCTATGTCCAAACTCTCTGCATTTTGCGAAATAAATATTATTAAGTGAAATATCAATAATTACATCTTAGCCAATATGAAAGTCCTTTTCGGCTATTTTTAACCCCCAATATTTCATACTAGTGAAAACTATCTATATTTAATGTAGTAGGCATCATCTTTCATTCCTAGAACAGTGACATAACGTTTGATATGAGATGCATACACATGTAAATAGTTCCCCCTGACCTATCTGCTCGTGCTTTAGCTGACCCCCTTTTTTCAATATATTTTGTTGATAAATTAGAACACACCTGTAAATACCCATATAGTATGTATGGGGCGGAGTTGTGAGGCATATGCAATCTGGAAGTACTAACCAGAGCAGAGAACAAATTCTTGAAGGACTTGATGGCTATCCCTCAGAGCACTCCAACAGTTCCTGTGCTAATGGATTTGGGATGTAGATCAATCAAAGATCAAGCCCAACTCCGTCCCCTCCTACTTTGGGCGCGACTGTGGCGTGTGCCAGAGCTGGGCTCATATGCGGAGGCCTTGCGAGAGGTTATGCTAATGGAGGGCTGGTCTAAAATCAAGTGGTTGAGGGATGTGAAACGGATGTTAGGGGATCTAGGCCTTGGGGATGCATGGGAATCCAGGACAGCTCCCCCTAAAGCCATCCTAAAAAAGTTGTACTGGAATTGGATCTCTTGCAAAATCCTCACAGAGTCGAAACATTGTAAATCCACTGCTGACTTTGTGAGGATTAAGGATGTGGTGGCTTATGAATTGTTTCTTGATATTATTTCTAACCCCATAGATCGGGCCTTGTATTTTAAATTTAGAGTAGAGACCCTACCTGTAGGTGAATTGACTGCTCGCTGGAAATCTTCCCTTCAGTCTTCACCCTTTTGTGTGATATGCCTAACACGAGTAGAGTCGGTTGCCCACATTTTTTTCGAATGCCCGGCTTACATAGCGCCGAGGCGGCGCTGGCTCAAGCCTTTATGCAGATTATTAGGCACTCAGCAGCATAAAGTGGCGCTGCTTATTTTAATGTCTGATACACGCACCTTGTTTGCCTGCAGTGTGTCCAAGTTTTTAAAATGGTCATGGATAGTTCGATTGAAAAGGCTTTCTTTCTCTATTTAATGCTTGTTTTAACTGTTATGCAAAGTTTTATCTGTGTAAATAGAAAGTGCCATTTTTAGGTTTGAATCATTTTATTGAGCATTCACAAAAGGAAAAGAAAGAAAAGCAAACAGTTGACACAAAGGAGCAGGGCGTCCGATACAGTCATATAATAGCGCACCAGCGCGTTAAGGTCCTGTAAAAAGCAATGCACATTCAGATGCAATGGCTGGTGCGTATGCTACCACAAAGCACTCCAAAGTGAACAACCCCCCCAACTCCCCCTCCTCCCCAAACCCAACTATGCCCCCTCCCACCATCCCCGTCCAGTGCCCCAGAACAACACCCGTCCCCCCCCAAGAACCGCTCCTCTCACCCCAATGTCCTCTCGTCTAGGCTCGCTGGTCCTCCGAGTCTGCTGGTGTAGTCAACCTCAACAGGCGGAGATATCTGGGGCATGTAAGCTCTGTAAATTCCCCTACAAGCAATGAGTGGAACGGTTGCCATAATTCACTAAATTGCTCCACCTTCCCCGCCACCATGAGCGACAATTTTTCCATTCCCAGGACATGCCATAGTCGATGCAACCACCCTGTTGGGCAAGCCCAACAGAACATATGCTGGAAAGCGGGGCAATTCAATCTCAAAGTTGGAGTTTATCAAGTCTAAGACCTCTTTCCAGTAAGGGGACAGCATCGGGCATTCCCATAAAACATGAGTGAGGGTGCCCAATTGCCCGCATGCTCGCCAGCAGGTGGCATCAATATTGCGATTCATCTCATGTAACCTTTGGGGTGTGTAATACCAATATGTGGACACTTTCGTAAATGTTTCCGTAAGCCCAGTATGATATGCGGAGTGTCGGGCCCTATATGCAATGCTGTCCCATTCCTTACGGCTTAAGGATCTCCCCAGTTCTCTTTCCCAAAGTTCCCTACCCGGGTTATAGATGTCAAAAGGGGAGGGCTGTAAGAATTTGTACAAGTCCGAAATTAGTTTTTTGTCTGAAGTGCGTGTTTCTCATATGGAAGGAGCTTCCGATCTGCCGACTCCCGTGTCTGTGGCTGCAGCGCCCAGTGGCGCACCTGCATATAGCGCAACCTTTCTACCTCCGGCAGCTGATATTCTTCCTTGAACTCTGGGAACGGAATTACTCCCTCCGGGCCATATAGATGGAAAAGTGCTCTGCATCCAGCAGCCCGCCAGCGTGCAAAAGCCCCCGGTTCCGTGCCAGGGCGGAACTCTGGGTTATCGATCAAGGACGTGAATGGAGAGGGGAAGGTGGTGAGCTTGTGAGTCAAGCTCGTGGCGTCCCACACCCTCATGGGTACCCGTGTGACATAAGATGCATATAAATTGGGAGGTTGATGTATCCGCCGCAAAAAGGGCGCCTCCTGTAGGGTCCGGCCCGCCACTGCCTGATCTTGAAAAAGCCAGTGTTTGTCGGTCTCCCATTTGCTCCACTCCACCAGATACCTTAGCTGGGCCGCCTGAAAATACTTGCGGAGGTCCGGTATTCCTAGCCCCCCGGCCTCAGGTGCCAGGGTAGCCAAGGTCCTCTTAAGTCTGGGTTTACGACCCTGCCATATGAAGCGTGCAATGTCCGCTTGAGTCTGAAGCAGCCATCCTTTCGGGGGCTGCAGTGGCTGGGCACGAAACAGGTAGAGCGCCTGCGGCAAGATGGTCATTTTCACCGCGGCAATCCTACCCAGCCAGGACAATGTGCCCTTGCTCCAGCGGCCCAGTTCCTCCTTAATTTTAGAACCTAGGGCAGTGTAGTTCGCGGATACCATAGCGGGTAATGTAGGTGCCAGAAGAATGCCCAGGTAGGGCACCAGATCTTTTGACCAGTGCATGGGAAATCGCCTCTGCAAGTCAGTCCTGGTGGTCACGGTGAGTGAGACGTCAAGGGCCGCCGATTTCCCCATATTCATCTTAAAGCCCGCTACGGCAGCAAAGGCGTCCATCTCATCGATGCAGGCAGGGAGCGACCTCCCCGGGTCTTCCAATGTCAGAATGATATCATCTGCGTACAGACTGACAGTGTGGGTGTACTCCCCATCTTAATTCCCAGGGCATTCGGATTCTGACGTATTCTTTGGGCCAGGGGCTCCATATAGAGTGCGAATAGGAGGGGGGATAATGGACACCCCTGTCTGGTACCCCGTTCTATCCCGAATTGATGGGAGCTGCAGCTGTTAACCCGCACCACTGCTGATGGAAATTTGTAGCAGTTAAACACCAGAGTGCGAAATTTCTCGCCAACACCTACTTTCGTCAGAACTTTCTCTAGATATGGCCAGTGCACCCTGTCAAAGGCTTTCTCTGCATCGACTGCCAGTAACATCCTTTCTCCGGGTATCCTAGAGGCTTTCTCCAGTACATGAACCACCCTCTTGGTGTTGTCCACCGTTTGCCTCCCCGGAACGAGCCCGGCTTGATCTGATTCTACTAGGCCCGGAAGGTGAAGCGCCAGACGGGCCGCCAGGATCCCCGAATATGTAAATGTAAATGTAAATGTATTTGAGCTTATATAGCGCACAGCTACCCACAGTGGGTTTCCCGGCGCTTGCTTAGGGAACCCGTCCTGGTATTCCCCTGTGAGATAACCCCGGCAGGGTATCCACAAGGTGAAAGCCAGGCATCCCGCCACGAGGGGCCGTTGTGGAGATTAAGCAAGCTATTGCCCAGAGTCGCAGAGTGTGAACCCGTGAGTCGAGAAGGCACCGGAGCGAGAATTATCGAGTCCATGGAATTTTTAGCCCAAGACCCGCCGAGGCGGGGAATTGAACCCTGGTCCAGGGTCGATCTCAGCTTTCGGGTCTGCCGCCTCTAACCCCTGAGCCACACTTCTCACTTAAGGTCAATATTCAAGAGAGAGATTGGCCTGTAGGAACCACATTGCGACCGGTCCTTCCCCGGTTTGGGAATAACCGAGACCGTTGCCCTAAGCAGATCCGGAGGGATAGCTCCAGGATCGGAGAAGGAATTAAATAGGCGCGTGAGGATCGGGGCCAACATAGGGCAAAAGGTCTTATAGAAGAGGGAAGTATAACCGTCTGGGACTGGGGCCTTCCCATGTTTAAGCCTGGAAATGGCTGTGATTACTTCCTCCACTCGAATGTCCCTCTCGAGATATTCTGCTTGCTCCGGAGCGAGGGAGGGAAGGTCAACCGAGGCCAGGTAGGCCTCCTTTGCCTGTGCCGATGGAGGCTCGCCCTTGTAGAGGTCAGCATAAAATCGGCGGAAGCCTTCAGCTATTTGGTCGTCTTCCGTTACTGACCCCCCAGAGGGTGTCGCTAGCTCCTTGACTAAGTGCTTCTGGTGTGCTTCCCTAAGTTTATGCGCCAGGAGTTTCCCACACCTGTCCCCACCTGTATAATATGCATGCTTCAGGCGCAATGCAGCATATTCCGCCCTGTCCATATCCAAGGCTGCCAGAAGCTTCCTCGCCGCTTTAAGCTGCTTCCAGATTCTGGGAGCCCCCGTTCTCTGGTGAACCTGTTCCAGTTCTCGCACCTTGTCCGTGAGTTCCTCACGCTTCCGTTGTCGCTCCCGGTTCTCAGCTGAGGAGATGGCAATAAATTCCCCTCGGAGCACCACTTTCAATGCCGCCCATTGCGTTGCTAGGGAAGTGTCACCGTTATCATTGTGCTCCTGGTATTCCCGAATTGAGTCTTGAATATGCTTTATCACCGTCTGTTTGTTCAGCAAGGTGTCTCTGAGGAGCCACACCCCGCGTCTCGGTGACATCGGTGGCAATTGAAACTTTCCCATAACCGGGGTGTGGTCCGATAGAGAAAGAACCCCTATCGTTGACGCTACGGCTAAGTCGCGGACCGGCTTGGAGACCAGGAGATGGTCGAGGCGTGCGTAGATCTTATGGGCGTGCGAATAATAGGAGTAATCCCGAGTGGTGTGGTGTAAGCAACGCCAAAGGTCATGGAGATCCGAGTCCCCCAGTTGGCATTTGCCCGTCTGCGAGATCTCCCCAGTCTGCGGGCGTCGTTGCACCGACCTATCCAGGGAAGAGTCGAAGACCATATTCAGGTCCCCCCCTATGATGACGTGCCTATCTGGAGTGGCGGTAATATCTACCACAACCAAGTGTAGGAATCGTTCTTGGTGTTCATTAGGGCTATACATCGATCCAATAGTGAAGGTCAGTCCCCCGTACTTGACCCTATAAGCCAGGAGTCTACCCTTCTGCTCAGCAAACTTATGGAGGATCTCTCCCTTAAACGTGTGGGATACCAAAATTGCGACTCCGGCAGTCTTAGTAGTATTGCAGGAGAAGAGTTGAGTGGGAAACGTATGGGAGCGCATCCTCTGGCAGTCTCTGGCTAAGAGATGCGTCTCCTGTAGGAGACAGATGTCTGCGTGGGTATTCTCCAGTAAGGAAAGAACCGCCCTTCTCTTGACAGGATTATTTAACCCCTTCACATTAAGGGTGACTACTGTGAAAGCCGTCATCTAAGTGGGTAGTTCCAAGGTAGACGCAGTGTGTCACAGCCTGAGAGAGGTGGGTGTAGTGTAGATGATGTATTGAAGCACAGCGAAGCTGTGGTGAGTGGCTTAGTAGCACTGGACGGACCCCGTGATTCCCCCCCAACCCCCCCACCCGTCTTCCAAGCTGCCCATCCTCCCCCTCCCACCAACACCCTCCACTCCCCAACAGACCCTTCATGCAAACAACCAAACGGCCCCCCCACACCCCCAAACAAACCCCTGAAATGCACACAAAAGTCAGTCTCAGTCATGCCCTCGGGCAAGTCTGCTGTAAGGTACCAATGTGGACGTCCATCCACTTATCCCCTTCTACACTACCCCCGCCCCCCGCCCTCCAAGACCCGAACCTGCTATTCCAGTAAGGCTGTGGTGTTCTCCCCCCGGAGCGTCATTATGCAGTAAGAACCACATCACCGGTAGAGGCGTTGCTTCTGGCCGCCTCAGAGACTGCATCCGCCATGTTGGCTCTAATGGTGGGTGAGTCCGGCCTTCTGGGCGTTGGCCGATCCTCCTCTCCGTGATACCCTCTGCCATCCGTCTCTGGGGCCGCGCCTCCGGTTCGGCGTGTTCGTGTCCTCCTCCTCCGTCGTGATCCCCAGAACCTCACAGGTGTCCTGGAGCGATCTAAGTTGATGCATCGTGCCGTTCCATCTAAAGATGAGGCGGAAGGGGTGGCCCCAGGCATAGAGTGTTTCGTGCTCTCTCAGAAAGTCCGTGGCGATCTTGAAAGATTTCCGTTTCTGCAGAGTGATGGAGGACAAGTCCTGATACAGCCCCATAGAATGGCCACGGAAAGTGAACGTAGATTGTTTCCGGGCCTCAGCCATGATGCGTTCCTTTAGTGGGAAGTCCGGAAGGAAGGCCAAGATGTCGGGGGGGGGGTGCTGATGCTCGCCGTGGTGGGCCCACTCGGTGCGCTCTGTCAATCCTGACCGGGAATTCAGGCGGTTCACCCAGGATAGCTCGGAACCAGTCTCCCAGGTAGCCAGTCACATCTGTGCCTTCATACGAGGACGGAACCCCCGGACTCCAATGTTGTTTTGCCTTGAGCGGTTCTCAAGGTCCTCATTATGCATTTGCAGATCTAGGTGCTGTTCTCTGAGGCGTAACACTTCCTGTTGCAGCAGGACTAACTCCTCATCGATACGGTGGTTCGTGCCCTCCACCGTGGCGACTCGTTCCCCGATCTCTTCCACCTCCCTGCGTACCTCCCGAACTTCGCCCGCCACTTCCTGTTTCAGTGTCTGAAAATCTTCTCTGAGGGTACCAAACAGCGACTCAAGGAACGATCTGGTGACCGGTGGTTCCCCTCCATTCCCCTCCATGCGAACTCTGCGAGCTTCCGGCCGGGCTTGCTGTTAGCGGCCCCCTATCTCCTCTTTGCTGGGATCTGCTGAGCATGTCAGGGAGAGTGAGTTCTCCCCGCTTGGTGCCTCTGCTCGACGCCATCTTGGATTGAATGCGGGCTAGGCCTCCCTTCCCGTGGCAGACAAGGGACCGGCGATCGTCTCCCGCAACTGCACCAAGCACCTTCTGGGGACAACACTTCTGGGTCCGTCGCGCTAGGGTCCAGCCGCGGTCGCTATGGCGGGACACACACCCCTCCCATGGGCCTCGCCAGACTCCATCGGTCGCGGCCTTCACTAGGCCCGGGCGGTATCACCTGCGACCGTCCCCTCTTTCTGCCTAAGAATTCTCCCAAGAAGGGAGGCGTTGTGGAGACCTCCGGGAATGCGCAGGACTCTCCAGCCGTTGCCGTCAAGGCCCCTCAGGGCGATTCCGCCATCTCCCTCCTTCGGCGAAGTTCGTCGTGCGTCACAGTGCTAATGGCGGAGAGTCGCTCCGGGTCCAACCATACAAGCTGTGGGACCGCCAAAGACCCCGGCGTCGCTGTGAGCCTCGGCGTTCACTGAGTTGCGGAGTCTCGCCACCGGAGGGGCCGGGGGGGAGGGTTCCGCACGAGGTCTCGGGTCCGCACCGTTGCCGCTTCTGTGCCCTCCCGGTGGGCGGCCAGACGCATATGTCGGGAGTCAGGCCCTTACTCTGCTGCTCTCATGGGGCCGATACGACGGTCGAGGTGTTGCGGTATCTCCTCCGGCTGCTCACTCTAAGCGGCACTGGGCGCGGCGTGCGTCCGGCCGACGTGCTCTGGTGTCGGCCTCCTCCTCTGCGCGCTACACGGGCCAGACCTTCAACACCGTCCGACGGGCCGTCCTGAGGCTGCACGGAGGCTAGGACTCGACCAGCGTCGTCTCTGCAGGTTCCTCTACCTCTCCCTGTGCTGTTAAGCTCCGGAGGGGGGAGAAAAGAGCTATATTTAGGGCTCGGGCCTAGTTGGACCGGGGAGCATCGAGAAGAAGCGTCCTCTCACTCCGCTATCTTGGCCACGCCCCCCCGAAAGTGCCATTTTTAAATGTTGTATTTTAAATTCACTGTATGTTGCTTTTATGATATTTTATATATTGAAATAAAGCCTTCAATCAATCAATCAATAATTACATCTTAGCCAATATGAAAGTCCTTTTCGGCTATTTTTAACCCCCAATATTTCATACTAGTGAAAACTATCTATATTTAATGTAGTAGGCATCATCTTTCATTCCTAGAACAGTGACATAACATTCGACATGAGATGCATGCACATGTAAATAGTTCCCCCTGACCTATCTGCTCGTGCTTTAGCTGACCCCCTTTTTTCAATATATTTTGTTGATAAATTAGAACACACCTGTAAATACCCATATAGTATGCAATAGTGTGCCATCACCTGGAAAATCTCTCTGGAAGGAACTGCAGAATACACTGTATAGATCACCAAGTTATGTACCCCATTATGATTTTTCCTTCCATTTTTTCTTGTCACGCCGTAGGTAAAGACTGCACCTTTGACAACGTAAACCGTGAGCCATTGCGCTCACTTACAAAGAATGTTAAGTGAATGAACTCACCCCCTTTGTAATAAAGGTGATCCAAAATTTGAAGACCACCTCATACTCTACGGTCCTGAAGAAGGCCAACTGACTTGTAAGAGCAATCCTTAGGGCGAAACACATCTACCCCTCACTAGGTGCAGTGGACCAATCACCGATCCACTTATGCACCGCTATTTATTTTCATCATGTCCCTGTCCTGACTTAATAAAGTTTCCTCATACAGGGTAGAAGGGAGATATTGTTAATTATTAGTCACGCTTCACAACTGTGAATCACACAGACTGTCTCCCTCCTGGCGGAGGTTGGTTAATCACTTTGAGAACCTAACATTCAAGTGATTACCACCCGATGATGACACCAGACCACACAAGCAGAGTAAACATATACCGCGCACTGTGTCGTTGTGGTTGAGGATCTCCGTTACTTACAACACATGTCAGACTCTGGTTCTTTGCGACAAGTGATTCATTGCCCTATGATTATTAGCTCATTAATACTTTGAGCTGCATGAATCCTTGCTTCTCTCACCCTTATATTGATTTGGACGTGGGTAAAAGATGCACAAATGTTTGGAACAGACACACATGAGTCTGTACTTTCTTTCATAGAACATTATGTTACATGTAGCATCTGAAAAGACAATGAGGAAAAAGCCCTAAAGCAGAAAGTTCTGTGTTTTCAATCATTTGAGAAGTACTGTCGGGGGAAATACAGAGCAAAAGGGAAATCTTACACAAAATGTTGTTTTGGATTTACAAGGCCTGTTATTTCAAATAGAAGAGTTGACAGCTTTTTATCTGCAGTAAGACATGCACTTACTCAAAAATCACCCAAAAACACATACAACCTGAGCGGAACAGAGGCATTGAAATATATTTATGACTACAATCCTGTCATTCTACTAATGTGGAATGCCAATATGGATATTCAAGTTGTGGCAGGCAACTCCATAGCTGTTGCTCGTTATGTAACTTCATAGATAACAACAGCTGGTAAGACGGAAGTGAAAGATATGTGGGAAGAGATTTTGACTGAGAAGTCTTTAACAAAGAAACTGTACAAAATCAGTTTGAAGTTGCTTTCACACAGGGAAATTGGATCCTACGAGTGCTGTGATCGGTTAAGTTCAGTTAGTTTATACTTCAAGTTTAGAGGTTTTTTTGGGTGAGTCTAGGCCTAGCATGCACACAAAATACAGTGTTGAAGTATTTTCCAGAATTCAATATCTTACAGAATTTGACCCAGAAAGTACATATATTGTCAAAGCAAACATGTTGGACACTTGCTATACAAAAAGGAGTCTACATCTTGATAATGTATGTCTTTATGAAATACTTCAAAACTATAGATAGAGAAACAATGTCACAGAAAATGTAGATGGAGGTGATTTGTTGTAGTTGGTTGGGATGGTTGTTTGGTAAGACACAGCAAAGGCAGTGTCATTAACCATAAAAAACTGAGTTGTTAGACTGCTGAAAATAGAGAGTTTTTCTATTTGGCACTTTTGCAGCGATTTAAAACGTGGTGCTCTGGTTGAGAATTACTAGGAGACTCTGACTGCTATGAAGACTCTGTCAATCTTGCATGGGATAGTATTGAGTGTTCAGTATTTCCGAACTATCTGAAAATGTTAAATGATGACATTGAATAGGAATAAACAATTGCTGCTGAGATAGCTAAGGGGGCTTCACAAAGCAGTCAAAGTCCAGCCAGGTCATCAAAGTCAAGATCAGCTAGGAGATCTAATAATTGAAAATGAAGCTGCTATTGCAACGAATGAGGCGGATACTGCTATGACATAACCAAGACAGGAAATGTAAGAAAGTACCTCTTTTGAAGTGGTTAGCTCCCACTTTTGCCTGATGTCTGATGTGATTTTGAACTGTAAATGCACTGGGTCCTTGCTAACTAGGTTCCCAGTGCCATTTCTCTTTCCCAAAACCTTTACCATGATTGGCACAACTTTAGTTACCAATGTAAGCACTTAGTGAGTGGTACTCCTGGTACCTAGAGCATGGGTACTGAAGAGGATTCTCTCGGGCCGCAACACTGGTTGTGCCACCCAGGGAACCCTTAACAGGGCTATGCTCTCTGCCATTGCAGGCTACATGTCAACAACAGGAATTTAATGCAGTTCAACTGTGAATTCACACCCTGAACAACAATTCCTCAGAATACAATTCCTTAACATACATATATAATCCAAGTATATAGACTACACCCACACATTTTTTTGGTAGAGTAATTTCATTTTTATATATATATTTTTGGGGTTGATTTCAAACATAAACCAACATGTAATAATATTACCGCACAAAGAAATTGAGAGGTTGCTCAAAAGAAAAGAAAAGGTAGTGCTCGTGCTAGTGACGGGGGAGTGAAAATCAGAGGATTTAGAAATTACACACTATTCATTAATTCAAAAAACGGTGCTGGTCTAAGAGAACCAGTATCATGTGACCTGTCCAAATATTTATTCAACACTCTTTACTTGTCCATTCTGGCAACCCCCTGATTATATATATTTTTTCATTGGTTGTTCTTTTCAAAGCTAGTCAAGGACCAAACTTTTTCATATCACATTGTACCCAGGTCCGGTGGAGCCATTTGGGTTACCCCATTAATTTGTAATGGTTTACAGATGAAACAGCCAAGCAAACAGCCAGATCTGAATATAGTTTAATGTATGTTACAGGACCAGCTAGATGGGTCCCTGAAGTACCAATGTTTAACAATACTTTAGAATGTGATACAACAGGAAGCTACCATGGAAGAGAAAGAGGCATGGCAGATGTATGGTAGATTAGATGGTACCGGATGTTGGATAGATCTGTCAGAGAAACAAAGATGGATGCTTCCTAATTGTTATCTAAACGCTATTGTTACTATGGTACATAGCCCGGCTCACATTAGTGCCAAATGAATAGTGGCAACATTAGAACAGGTATGGTTCAACAAACTGATTTCCAGGGTGGCAGAGTCCCATGTCAAAAGATGCATGATATGCGCTACTTATAACTCAGGAAAAGGTACCTCAGTTCCGACAGGCCATTTTGACCTCCAGATTTGGCCTTTAAAGTCCGGCAAATGGATTTCATGGAATTGGAACAAGTGGGCAAACCTAATTATGTCTCAGTGGTGGTTTATACCTTTAGTGGGTGGGTGGAAACTCACCTTCTAAGAGATAACACAGCCCTAAGTACTGCAAAAGTACTCCAGAAGGAGTACTTCTCAAGAGTTGTTTGCCCAGAGTTCTCTGGAGCGGCAATGGGCCAGACTTCATTTGCCAAGTGATGGACCTGGTCTGCAAATGCTTTCAAATAAAGCAAAAGTTTAATGCTGCCCACCATCCACATGCTGCAGGCTTAGTGGAAAGATACAATGGTATTTTGAAACGAAAATTGGGAAAGATATATGCTGAAACAAAATTAAAATGGCTTGATGCTTTACCCATAGCTTTAGTTTCAATGCGCATACTGAACACTCAAAAATGGGGTTATCTCCTTTTCAGATAGTCATGGGTAGCCCTGCAAATGCATGGGGTGTTCCATTAAAAACAAATTTAGTGAAATTAAATATCCTCTACTTGTTAATTATTGTGACCAATTGACTAAAGAATTGTGTTTGATTCCTTCACAGGTGAAGGCCAGTCTCCCTGAAGGGTTAGGTCATAATCTGAAGCCTTGAGACTGGATCTTCGCCCGTCACTTTCAGAGGAAATCCAGTCTTGACCCATGCTGAAAAGGACCGGTGCAAGTACTACTCGCCACTCAGACTGCTGTTAACTGCATGGGGCACAAGCACTGGCTCCATGCCAGCCACGTTAACAAAAGCTCCATTGCCTTTGTTCTATGATCAATGTGTGAACAAGAAATGCCTGATTTGGAAAGTGAACAAATTCCACAGCAAGTGTCTTTTAATGATGGTGAGCTGATTGAAGAAGGATTAGTAGTGCACCCACTGGTCAACTTCACTCCTGATGAGCCCAAATTGATACCAATACCTCTATTTGAGCATCTGGATTGTGATTCGCCTTGGTATAATTTGAGACCTAGGACTGTCAAAAACTATAGACTTTGAATGAAAAAACTACTCTGGAGAGATAGCAACCCATGCCGGTGGTTAAGACTGCCAACGTCTGGACCTGTGCTTACGCTTTCAAGTGAGGATTTGAAGTAAAGGACACTGGGAACTCTTGATGTTCTTTGGTATATTAGATAGGGATTTTTAGGTGGTCTTAGCCACGTTACTTTGCTTTTGGCTGTTAGTTGTTTTTGATTTGTTACTCTTTTTAAAAAGAAAAAAAGGAAAAAGCCTGAAAAAACAAGGTTATCTATGCAAGGAAAGGAATCGTAGAAAAGACAAAAAAGGAGAATGGTCTGAGCATAAAGACAAATATTAGGAGAAGCATCACTCATCAAGAACAGATATTTGGACATCCCACACAAATAATAGAATATGGGTAAGACCAGCAGTATTTAACTGAGACCGTTTGAGAAATCACCCTCTGATTTATGGCAGGAGGAGAAGACTCCAGTCTGGTACACCACAATTTTGGACCAAGAATGTGAAAATTGTGCTTCTGTGTCTTTTGATAATAATAATAGGGTTGTTGTGGTGGTTAGAAGAAAACCACCCAGTCTCTAAATCAGTGACATCAGTCACCACACCCATACCAGAGCAACAGTACATACCCCTTGTCCCTCATAGACAAGCACACTGCTTGCAATATGTGGATAATACATTCATTCAGGTTTTACATAATGCCCATCTTGGATATAATGCTACAGATTGGTGGATATGTGGTTTCCTGCCATCTTCAGTCAAAAGGAATGCACCTCTTATTCCTCTACCTTTATCCTACATTGGGTCTTGTAGTGCCTGGTGGAAATTGAATTTAGCTTCTTATATCAAAGTTACTAATAAAGCAGTACAGTGCCAGCTTAGGGATCACCTTTATTATCTATGCTGGCCAGATGCTGTTAGAATCCATGGCACTGTGAAGGTGAAGGAGGAATTTACAGACTATGATAGCTCCTCTATGTTATTATCCTTTAATGAGAGAAAACTGTCCAAGGTGGCTATGATACCATACCTGTGCATGCCATAATGCCCCTTTTTGTGTTCAAGGTGAAGGGCCCCTTGCTGTTGGGAATATTATGTGTCCCCATACAGTGATATTAAATTGCACTAGTTCTCCATCATTTGAGGCGTCACAAAATACCTATTTTGTTTGTGGTAATCAGGCGTATGTCTGGCTCCCTAAAGGATGGTCAGGCAGATGCTATCTTGCATTTATTCTTCCTCCCACTTACCTTGCACCATCTGATTATCATAGGACACATCGACTTAATAAATGGGAAGTACAGGTCGACCAGACAGATACCACGCTGCAGCAATTTATTGATGCAATGAAGGGTCTAGTGTCTTTTTGGGATCCTATGGACAATAGTGTAGAGGTGCGCTGATTGATCAGAGTAGGGGAAGCTGTTATTAATGAGAATGCTGGTGCACTCAGTAACATTACTGTAGAAATGCAAGCTACCTGTCTTGTTTCCCTTCAAAACTGGATTGTATTAGACGTTCTTTTAGCAGAGAAGGGGGGTAGGCCAATTGGTAGCTCCTGATATGTATATATATCCCAGATCATGCTCCTAATGTGAATTTGGCCATTCAAAAACTTCACAAAATTGCTTCTGAAATACATCAGGATACTGGAGACTGGACTTGGTCAGGTTGGTTTAGAGAAGTAATGCTCACATGGGATTGGAAACTATTAGTAATAGCCTTGGTTATAGGAAGGATTATTTTAGGGTGCTGTCTATGTGTCAGTTGTCTTCCCATGGGTTGTAGTATGCTCCTTTCGGCCTGCAAGCCCCCTCCAGGTTCTGTTCCACAACAGATATGCTTATGATGCAAGAAGAAGAAATATGCGATTTAATGAACATCAGTGTTAGTGCTCCCACAGACTAGCCTTCTCACAAAAGCCCATTTTTTTCTTATTTTCTCTGTTAATAACCCTACAATGGGGAAGATCTGAAAATTAAGTACTGTCATAAAATGATGGGCCAAATCAAATTATCTATTACTGATTCTATAGGTTAGTGATAGCAAGCAATTGATAAATGTTGAATTCATGTTCTAGGACCATTTGAGGAAAAGATTATATAATATGAATATGAGTGTAAACATTTCTTTTAAAACAACCTAACTTTGTACAACGTTGTCTGAGGAATTTTCCATGCACGTCCTGACATTGTGCATTCTTTTATTTTTTCTCCATGCCCTTGTAAAAGTACTGAGTGGTTGCTAGAATAATTACAATTTATTACTCATTTGTGCTTCTCTGAGATGGAAAGCCACACTGTTTTTTTCCATTCAATTTGCAATAGGCGATGGTTTGGGATGACTTATCTTGAAAATATAGTCTGGTTAGCTATTCTTTTTGTATGTATAACTGGAAGGAAATTTGAAGTATGTATAAATATGAAAGGAGAATGCTTTTAGTTGTTCATTACCTTCACAGAACAGGTTTTTCCTTGTTGGTTTTGCATCCGGTTAAGCGTGAATAAACTTATCTGTTTTACCTCTGACTACCTGTACTCCTTTGAATTTAAAGTGGAATTTTCCAGAATGCAGATGCGCGTTGTCCACAGGCGGTCCCTCTTGGTTTCCATAATAGGTCCCAGATGACCCTGCCTGTGATTGCCCTGTCCATATGGAGCCAGTGCTTCTCAGACTCCCTCTGGGACCATTCTGTGATGACCCTAAGTTGGTAGCCTTATGATAGAGGTTACAATCCGGGTAACCCAACCCTCCCTCTGACCTGGGGTGTAGGAGTATGCTTAAGGGGGGGCGTGGCCAAGATGGCGACGGAGTAGGACGTGCCTGCGAGCTCCTCCGGCACCCCGAGCCCTTCATCGCCTTGTATAGCTGTCCTGGGGCGATCTTTGCTCCGGAATCGACTTTATTGGGGTTACTGAGGTGCCCCGAATGCTTTTGAGCCTTTTCCCGACGAGCTACGACCAAGACCTGCGGACTTAGCCGAGGTGTTGCGGCAGCGACGCACATGCGCTAGTGCGGCCTACACTGCATCGCCCGGAGAGCATCGGCTGCCATTACCCGGGGGACCCTGGGCCACCGCGACTTGCGGAGAAGAGTGATCGCACTGCAGGATCCCCTGACTGGGGCCGTCACGAACTTACTCTAACCCCCTGTGGCTCATCTTGGCTCACATCGCCTGGACGGAGGTGACGAGGAGGCGCCAACCTGTCTGGCGGCTGCTGGACAGCGCAGAGAGACGGGGGAGAGGAGGTGCTGATCCGATCCTACCCCTTATAGCCCTGGGGCGACTCAATGGACATTGAGTGTGCACGGCGACTGCTACCCTCTGATAGCTCCGGCCTCCCGGTGACAGCGGAGCGGAGGTCTCGGGGGGTGCGAGGGAGCGTGGCCTGATATCCCGGGGCGCTCCCGGTGATCGCGGAGCGCGAGGGGGCTCGCCAGGGCTCCTCATCATGATGACGAGGAACCGCATGAACAGGACTGGGAAGGACGGCCCTGAGAAGGGTTCATCCGGATCGCCCCCCAGCTCCAGCAAATCCCCTGCGAAGGAAGATGGGGATGGCCCGGTCACAAAGGCCTTCCTGATCGAACTTTTTGCATCCATTAAGGACGACATCACGGAGCTGAAGTCACAGCTGCCTCCGATCTGCGCGAGGTCCGCCGAGATGTGGATGGCATTGGAGAACGGGTGGTGACTCTGGAGGAGCACGATCTAGGCCTTACTGGTGACGTCCACCAGTTACAGCAGGATATGATCAGGCTCCGGGAGCAGAACTTAGACCTTCAGGCCCACTGCGAAGATTTGGAAAATCGGTCCCGCCGCAATAACATTCGAATCTGAGCTGTACCCTGGGAAGGAGAGGGTGAAAGCTTGCGGGAGTATGTGGAGGCCCTTTTCCTGCAGATTCTAGCAGAGACGGACCTCTCGGAGATCCGCATGAACAGAGTGCATCGAGTTGGGTTGCCTTGTGGCGCGCGCTCGCCGCCGCCGGACATTTTAGTTTGTGTCCACGACTTTCAATTAAAAGAGAGGATCCTATGAAAACCCAGGGATATTAACAACCTGCAGTTTTGGGGACACAGCCCCCAGCTCTTTCAGGACTTGGCGGCCCCCACATTACAGAAGCGGCGGGACTTTTGCCCGGTCACAGCTTTCCTGCGGGACCACGGGGTGTCATACTCCTGGGGCCACCCCTTTCGGCTCATCTTTAGATGGCAGAACAGACTGGTGCAAATACGATCCCTGGCGGCTGCCAGGGAACTTCTGGGCATGGAAGAGGAGGCCGCGTCGGCTGGCGCAGGCGCTTCCCCAAGAAGACGCCGCCGTTTCCGCTCTCCGGCATGGCAGAGAGTGGGCCGCCTTGGTGTGGCGGAGGGCCCGACTCCCTCGGCGAGCCAAATTGAGAGGGGAGAGGTCCTTGCCTCAGTGGCTTTGGTGACTGATTCGGGCCGGATAGACAGCTCTTCGGCAGCCTAGGCTATCCCAACGGCGGCCCGTGGGGCCGGAGGGGCTCTACCACCTCAGTTACATTAAGGGACCATGCTCCATTGGAGGGTTACCCCGACCCTGAACTCGAGGGGGGCATTATCCGAGTCTTCTACCCCCGACCCTTATGGTCATGTCCGGCTGCTTCTTTTCTTGGTGTATTTGTTCTCTTTCCTGTTCTAGAACTGTTTTTTCTACTTAACGTTTTGGGGCTCCTTTGGATTGGGGGGGGGTTGTTTTGGACTGGGCTCAGTGGTGGTAGCGGTGGATCTGGTGTGATCGGGTTGTTTATGGCGCTACAGGGATGTAGAGCGGGATGTGGGAGGGAAATGTCTAAATGATGCCTGTTACGATAGGTTCCTGGAATGTTAAAGGCCTTAATTCCCCCCAAAAGCGTCAGAAGGTGTGGAAATATATTATAGATCATCATTTGGATGTGGTGGGACTGCAGGAGACTCATTTGGCCCGCAGGGACGAAACCAGGATTAAGAATAGGCAATACCCACTGATATACAGGTCTTCTGCCGCCACTAAGCATCGGGGGTGGCACTTCTGTTCCGCTCTACACTGCAATTTCAACCCATGGGGGTGCGTAGTGACAAGGAGGGTAGATGGCTGATGGTGAAAGGGATGCTCCTAGGCAAGCTCTGCACGTGGGTGGTTCTCTATGCGCCGAACATGGGCCAAAACGGGTTCCTTGAGGCTTTCATGCGGGAGGTGGGGGATTTTGAGGAGGGTGCTTTGATTGTGATGGGGGACTTCAATTTGGTGTGGGACAAAGGTCTGGATTGCTCGCACCAACAGAGGACGGAGGCGGGCCTCTTCTCCCCCGAGTTGCGGGATGCAATGGACAGTCTGGGTCTCATTGATGGCTGGCGCGCCCTCCACCCACACACTAGAGACTACACATTCTTCTCCCATGTTCAGCACATGTATTCGCGTCTCGATCACATCTTTCTGAACCAGTCATTACAGGGGGACCTGCGGGAAAGTAGGATATTCCCACTCTCTGTATCAGATCACAGCCTCTTGGCAGTATGCCTGACTTGGGCCCCGGGGGCGTCCCCCCACCGCAAATGGTACTTCCCTGTCTCACTTACACGTGATCAGGAATCGTGCACTAAACTCAGGGCGGCCATTGGTGAATTCTTTGAGTTTAATAAAGAAGGGGACACCTCGGTTTTTACCCAATGGGACGCCTTCAAGGCGACGACACGGGGCACGTGCATTGCGCTGAACTCCGCCCTGAACAAACTTAGGCGTGAGGAAAGGTAGGCGCTGGAGGCGGAGCTGGCGACGCTTGAAACTGCGCACAAGCAGAATCCTTCTCGAAGGACGCTCCGTCCGCTTACTGCAGTGCGGAGTAAACTCAGGGCCCACTATAATAATCGGGCAGAGTATACCCTCCTGCGCTTACGACGTCTTTCTTACGCACAAGGCAATAAAGTGGGGAAACATCTGGCTCGACAGCTTCGCGATAAGCGTGAGAGAGAATATGTGGGCGGCATCCGGGCGCCCTCGGGCACCTTGGAGCATCAAGACGCGGCCAAGGCGGAGCTCTTGGGCAAATTCTATGCCGCCCTGTACTCGGCGGATAGCCTTGTGCCGGAAGATCAAGAGGAGTACCTGAGGGCTCATCCGCTCCCGCAGGTTTCCAAGGAGTGGAATGACCTTCTGGAGGCCCCCTTTACTAGGGAGGAGGTGTTGGCCGCAATTAAGTCCCTTAAACCGCTTAAGGCTCCTGGCCCAGATGGCTTCACGGCACCCTTCTATCAGACCTTTGCCTCTGAGCTGGGGAACTTCCTGGTGACCCTTTTTAATGGCATGATGGAGGCGGGCCAGACTACGGGCTCCATGGCGGAGGCGAGGATTTCGATTATCCCGAAAGCCGGGAAGGACCCCTCGAAGTGTGAGTCATACCGGCCCATAGCTCTACTGAATGTGGACGCTAAATTATACTCCTCCATCTTGGCTGCACGGCTCCAAGACCTTATGCCTGCCCTTATCCATCCTGATCAATCGGGATTTATAAAGGGCCGCCAGACCCACGACAACACCAGAAGGCTGATTCACTTGATCGAGAAGGCCAATCGCTTCAAGATCCCGGCGGTCTTAGTGGGCCTTGACGCTGAAAAGGCGTTCGATCGGG
This sequence comes from Lissotriton vulgaris, assembly GCF_964263255.1. NCBI lineage: Eukaryota > Metazoa > Chordata > Amphibia > Caudata > Salamandridae > Lissotriton > Lissotriton vulgaris. Next base: position 14,043 of record NW_028251910.1, on the reverse strand, counting down.
TAGACTGGAACTTTCTCTTTGGTACGCTGGCGGCCTTTGGCTTTTCCCCCAAATTCATTGATATGCTTCGGGCCAACTACCACAGTCCTCGATCAAGAGTCATGGTTAATGGCCATGTTTCACCCTTCTTTGCACACTCCCGGGGTATGGAGCAAGGCTGTCCCCCATCTTCCCTAATCTTTGCGCTCAGCATTGAACCCCTAGACCTTAGGGTGCGGGAGGACCCGGACATCAGTGGTCTCCCCTTCTCAGGAGAGCAACATAAAATCTCCCTTTTTGCTGATGACGTTCTATTGTCACTAACGGACCCGGGGAACTCCCTTCCGCGGGTACAGGAGGTACTCTCTCAGTTAGAAGCTGTGGCGGGTTTTAGGGTCGACCCTACCAAGTCATACATCCTTAACCTCACGCTACCGTCTGCTGAGGTGGACCGTATCTGGCCGCTCACGCCCCTGTCGTGGGCTAGCTCCTCTTTACAATACCTCGGGGTCCGGCTGACCTCATCTGTCACCACTCTGTATGCGGCCAACTTCCCACCTTTGCTGGCCCAGATACAGACTGAGCTTAATCGGTGGAAGCCCATGTTCATTTCTTGGCTGGGCCGCGTCCATGCTGTTAAAATGACGATGCTCCCTAAGCTCCTATACCTGGTTCAAGCGCTTCCTATTGCTTTAGATGGGGGCTTTTTTAAGCGTGTTAAGACCATGATCCTACATTACATCTGGCAAGGGGGTCGTGCTAGACTTTCCTTTCTCACGCTGCAACGGCCTTTGAAGAAGGGTGAGGTAGGCCTCCCAGATATGCATCTCTATTATAAGGCGGCGCAACTCCGAGTGCTGGTCGAGTGGACCCAGATGGAATCGGAGAAGCACTGGCTTCATATGGATAGGAGTGTGGCGGGGAGGTCGATATGGGACCTGGTCTGGAAGGCGAAGGGGGATCGCCCTCGGAACACCTATATTAGCACGCCTACGAGTACCACCCTGAAGGTCTGGGACTCGGTTTCTAGCGATGAGAGGTGGACTTCCTTCCCATCCCCCTTCACCCCTATACATTTCAACCCGGCCTTTCCACCGGCTCTCACGGAGGGCCCATTTGATGGGTGGAGAGCGGGGGGGGGGGTTACGCGCTCACGCACCTGTTTCATGGTTATGAGCCACTTACCTTCCACAACTGCATGCGTGATTATGCGGTGTTACCATCCGATTGTTACCGACATGCTCAGATGCTACACTGGGCATTGTCTCTGGAGGTGCGAGATGCAGCGACAAGGCCTCCCACAGATTTTGAATCCTTTTTCACCCGCACCATGTCCATGAGAGGGGTGATCTCCTTCCTCTATGACCTTCTGCTGGCCACGGCTATCTCGCCTCGCCCTAGATACATGAGTTTGTGGGAAGAGCACTTGGGTCGGGATATCTCTGACGAGGAGTGGACTCACCTCTGGCGTGACCTGCACAGATTTAATCATTCCATTGACCTTAGGGAGGCCCACATGAAAACGATGTTGGACTGGTATCTTTACCCAGCCCGGTTGAAAAAGATCTTTCCCTCTACGTCGGATAGATGTTGGCGGGGTTGTGGTCTCTTGGGGGATTTTCGCCATATTTGGTGGGACTGCCCTGTCATTCGCCCCTACTGGGAGGAGATACTGTCCCAAATCAAGGATGTGTTGGGTTACCCGGTTCCTGACTCGATAAGCTTCGTTCTCTTGGGTTTCCGTGATCCGCTCCTGGAGCATCAGATCAAAGCGGATAAACACATCCTTTGGCTCTGCATGGGTGCGGCCAAGCTGACCTTGGCGGCGGCTTGGAAAAAGAAGGAGGCCCCTGCACTTTCCCTCTGGTATGCTAGGTTGTGGAAACTTCTGAGTATGGAACATATGGCGGATGTTTTCAGAGGAGATTTCAAAAACTTCATCTTCAAATGGGGTCCACTAGTCCACTTCCTTTCTCAAGGTCTACCGTCAGCGGTCTGCCCGCCCACTTTACGTGCACTCCATTTGTTCCAAGTGTGAGAGATTGTCCAGATGTGTGCCTGTTACTTGGCTGCCACCACTGGGGGGGGGGGCTGGAGGGTTACAGGAGTTTGGGGGGAGGGTGTTTTGTTTTGTCTATCTCTGTGGGGGGTGGGTCTTTGTGTTTCACCTCGCAGCATTGTTTCCTATGGCCGAGGAACGAGGAGGCGCAAATTAGACTGATCGAATGAGCCCCAGGCTTGGGCGGCTTTTGCCTGGTGCCACTGTGAACAGATGCCTTTCTATGGACTCCCCGCTGGGGGCAACATTGTTGGCTGGCGGACTTTGAGAATCATCCTGGCTGGGGTGGCCGCGTTGTCCAATCTTCAGCAATATTGAACTCCTATGCCATGTAGAGTGAGCTCCTGCGAGGGCTTTTGTTACATTTACTGTGTTTCTGTCCTTCCCTTACTTCCCTTTCTCTTCCTTCTTACACTTTCAATAAAAATATCTTTAACAAGGAGTATGCTTAAGGGGGGACGAGCTTGTTTCTTTTGCCAAATGAATGCATTAGGTGTTGTCTTGAATACCCTCAGGTAATTTGTCTCTAGATCAATGGGCAAGCGATGGAACAGGTCAAGGAACCTAGGCAACACTACCATCTTAACGGCATGAATCCTGCCTGGCCATGATAGGTACATAGGAGCCATCTCTTTAGGTCGGCCTTCAGTTTGTGTAAGAGTGGTCGATAGTTAGCCTGGAACAGCTGTGAGACCCTAGGCGGCAGTTTGATGCCTAAGTAAGTGAGACCCTTCTTTACCCGTTGGACGGGCATTATTCATATTAGTGCCTCCTTCTCTGCTTCTGGGAGAGTGAGGTTGAGTACTAAGGACTTAGATAGGTTTATGTGTAAACACGTCACTTCTTTGAATAGTCGTAGTTCACTTTGTAGGGCATTCAATGAGTGTTTTGGGTCTGTCAGGGAGAGCAGGATGTCATCAGCAAATAAGGAGATCTTGTGCTCCTCTGCTCCAAAACTGAGTGTCAGGTCCTTTCCAGCCTCGGGAATAACTGTGAAGTTTGCCTCCCTCATGGATGTTGTTACCCTTTCAACTTCTGCTATATGAATAAAGAGGATCGCCTCAATCGGGTTAGTTGTCAACGGGATTAGGAAGGTCAGAGGGACCTCCTGTGGTGGTTGTGTGACTATGTTATCCAGATAGTCTTTGGCGCCCTTGTCTACCAGCCTTCGTAGCTACAGGACCACCAAGTTCATAAGTCTAAGCGCCCGGCGAACACGAAAAAAACAAAAAGGAGGGGTCAAACATCTGGTGCTTCAACGTCTTCTCTGTTGTTTAGGAGGTCGCTGGGAGAGCCAGGGAGAGCTTTCCCTGCCCCACCGCACTACTCTCAATGTTTCCGAGCCACTTGTCGCCCGATCACCTTTGGCCTCTCCAAGCCTAAGAGTGTCATGGCTTCCTCTAAATCCGTAAGGTGGTGTGCTCTACCAGCTTTTCGTTTAGGTCCACCTTTAAGGTCTCCAGAGTTGCGGATATGTCTGTTTTGAGCTCCTCTCATAGTTCCCTTTTGAATTCATCAATGAGGTTAAGAGATCTTCCTTTGTGAACCTCATTGTGTCTTCTCATCTGGTTGCCTGGCGGCTACTACCAACTTCTGTAGGGCCACAGTAGTTAGATACTCTGTTATGCTGTTGTTTCATGAGCCTCATAGGGATGGTCTCTCCCCAGCTGCTGTGACAAGAAGAAAGGGAGGATCACTGGTGAGGCTCTCTAGTCAATTCAAGATCAAGTAGGCTGATCATCAATTATAGCAGACCTTTGTTCTACAGGTGTCTCTGGAGGTTCAATCCCTGCTTCCCTGCCTTCGCTTCTGGGTCCTACTAGGTACGACCTCTTGTGTGTCTCTAATGCTCCTGGTCTGTGTCATAAAGGCTGCTGCGGCTCTTACTGAGGTCAGAATAGCTGCCTTGGGCCGCTATGTTAAAGTCAGGCATCAAGGTCCCTCTTCCATGCAGGGTCCCTGGGGATGGGAGGCTTCATATATATAAAACTCAACGTTCGCGCAGAACGGTCAATTCTCAGGAGCTCCCACCGCCCCACTTATGGCCGCTGCACTCACTGCCGCCCAGTGAGCCCTCCGGTCGCTATCTTGAAGTCAGGCAGGACCGCGGCACTCCAGAGCACATCCCGTCTCGGATCTGGGTCATCACTCTCCCGGTAGGGACTTTCAGCTATGGTGCAGCTGTTGCTGCAAGGGGACTCACCATATGCCGCCTACTGTCATCAGAGTCCCCACCACATTACTCTCTCAGCCAGTGGCCATGACCGGTGCTGTCCGGGCGGGGCAGTCTCACCGCAGGCGGCCCATACCAGAGCGGCCAGTTCACGGTCTGCCCTCCTCTCAGATTTAGGTAGTTGTCTTCTGCAGCATCAGTAAGTCGCCGGTACTTGCTTACTTGGTTCCTGAGTTCTTATTATCTAACCTGTTGGAGGGTCCACGCTTCTACGTCCTAGAGGGCCTTGGCCTCATCCGGGTGCATCTCGGTGTGCCCGGGTCCCAGAATCACCAGGCGTTAGTGGATTTTACCCCTGGGAGCCGATCCCACACAATATGCTATTGCAGGATTGGTATTTGTGGTTTTCACCCGGCAATTTACTCGGTAGCAGCAGAGCCCTTGTGGATTACGTCCACACGGCCATCTTGCCTGGCCATGCCCCCAAGGATATATTTTTTAATAGATATTGGAGCTTGACTATTTTCTGGTGCACCTTCTTATGTGCTACATTAGTACATAGTTGTTTGCGATTACTTAATAGTGAATCACCAAAATTCGCTATTAGGTTATCGCAATTTGAAACCTACGTACATGTGGCCCTTACGTCTGTCAATCATGCTCATTAGAACGCTCCGTTGCTTAGGGACTCGGTCTGTAGTACATAAATCAAATGCATATTCCAGGAGGTTCAAGAGGGTGTGGAACTCAGATTCTGTACAATACAAATAATTAAAGACAACAACCTATTAGAAATAGTGAACATTAAAATCAAGATGGTTCTAGCACCTTGTAGGGTTGAGATACAATTAAACAGCAACAAAGAGATGGATGAACATGCTTGATTCAGTTTGAACCGTTGGTTGTTACTCTGGGTGCAGAGGATTGCATGAAATGCCAGGTAATCAATGCCTTAACAATAGGGACAAACTAAATGCAAATAAGCCTACAGTCCGGCCCAAATGCTACACCACGTCCCATTTGAATAGTAACATAAGCAAATTCAGACACATTTTGGGCATGTTAGGCCTCATCAGAGAGGTATAACTTGAGTTGATAGGGGAAAGTAAGCACAAGATCCATCTCTTGGCATAACTACACCATTTTTGGGGGACTCACTCGCATGGCAAAAATTGAAGGGACGGAACTGTTTGAAATAATCTGAGATAGTATTCACAGTGGAGCACTCCATTCCATCCTCTAATACCTTGTCTTTGCCATTTCAAACACAGTACTATGCTATAAAGAACGTTTTGAGCTTTCTCTGCTTTCTTCTGGAACTCTTGGCTCCTACGTTATTTACAATGGACTTTTTGAAATTTACGTTAATTGGGGCTAATGTGCAAGACTGCATTACTATAGTGTATCAAGCTTTCTAGGATACACCTAAACATTGCATGAGTTTCTTAGCAGTTGTGTGTGCAAGGAGATATACCTTAATGGGATTGAGCCCAAGTGGATGAGGACTGTCAAAAAAGTCATTTACACAAATCAAAGGTGAGGTTTCAGGATGCCAAAGGTTTAGTACTATAGCAGGGATTCTGCTCAGGAACAGAACTATGCTGGGATTATATAACTTCAGTAGATAGCGACTGAGTCATCATATCACCTTAGTACCATGAGCCAGAGTCCGACTCGCTATATATGGTGTCTCACTTGCCCTCCTAACCATATCCAGAGAGACAAGTGAATCGACACCCCAGAGCACAACACTTTCAACGCTCCCAGGGATTGCGGTAACTGGATACACCTTTTCGCTAACACACTTTACTTATCCATAATAAGATATGACAGAGACATGAAGGAAGTTTGAAATATTTATTTAAACTATTGTACTCTAGAATGCAGTATATGTGCCACAATCAGAAAACAACTACCTAGCAAAAATACCATCAGTTTAACCCTTTGGGCGCGGCCGTAATTTCCCCGCTGTGCGAGAAAATTCCACGCGTGCGCAAATCACACGGCTCCCGGTCGTCCGACGCACACGCCCACAGTGACTTCGGATGGCCCCCGGCCATCCGACGCATGCAAGGGAATAATCAGTAACCTGTATATATATAAAAAGCCCTGTCATATTATAAGACAGATTTGCCTAACCTCCCTCCCCTTTTACAGAAGAAAACTGATTCTACAGCAAAGATCTCTTGGATTTGTAGCAGATCCAAACATCAGCATACACAGATGGACGCTCTTCATCTCAGATACAGCTGTGATCTTCTGTCAGGAAATATTCTCTATCTCTGAGTGTTACTTTGCTGTTCATACATATATGACAAGGTTTGCATATTCATAAACAAAAGCTTCATTTCTGTGTTGGGTCCAGGTGCGAGTGCCTGACTAGAACAAAAATACAAAGTACATTGTTGTTTGACCATGTCTGCTGTTCAGACTAAATCCCAGGAAAGAACAGAATGAGAAAACAACTGCAGGTTCTCTGTGAAAATATAATGTGGCACAAAACCAAACGTGTTTATATAGTAACATGTGCAAAGCTAATGTTGCCTTTGTCGTGCCCTGTTAGAATAACATAGGGAAAACTACAATGGGGCAGGTACCAAACTCATGACAGTACAAAAAGTTGAGTTCACTTCAATTCAATTCAATTTGCTTTATTCGATTTTGGTTTTAAAATCAAAAAAGCGTACAGTTAAAAACAGTCATAAAACAAAACATGCAGTAGCGCAAAGTATGTACAAGTTAAAAAACTTAGGCCCAGCCTGTGGGAATAATTTTGTTATTGTTTACGTGCTTTTCACAGGATTAGCATTCACAGATCTACCATTACATCAGATTGCCACTTACTAGGAGCAAATTAATAGAACTTTCCTTGCTTATAGCTATTGTACATTTGTTCAAGTCGATTAGAAGCGGAAAAGCTACTACCATTCAATACACAGGCGCTCCTACCCATCGAAAATTTATACCCTGTCTTTGGTCTTTGGTCTTGATAGAGGGGGGTATGACGCACGGGGGTAAAAGTCGTGTAAATCCCAGGTGGATATAGGGCCGTCTCCTACTTGGGGCTGCCAAGTTTTCAGGTACGGGACAATACGTCTGTTCCTAAATTTAACTAGCACTAGATCACCAGGAATGTCTTTTGAGAGAGAACCTAGCCAGCCCACCCTTCTGACACTCACTATTCTTCCATTAAGGTCGGTTGGCAGGGGTCTATTTTTTGTTAACCAAAACATAACCTTGTTTAGTAGATCTTCTTGTCTTTCGACTTTTCCATAAGTGAGTGCTGGTACTCCCGAAAGGACATATACAAAAGGGGCAGCCTCCGGTGGTAGATGTATATAAGGTGCTTTATTAAACTCTGCTCTAGGAGCAGTATACTGTGCTAATATGGGTTTAGAAGGGATCTTAGGAACAATTGGGGCTGATGTATTAAGGGCTAGTGGCTGAATTTGGTCAGTAATGCTTTGTGTAGTTAGCGTAGGCACTTCGGGGGCAGCTGGTGGCTGGGAACGGTTAGATGTTACAGAGTTTTTAGTGGGTGGCAGGTTGGCCTTGATCATTTCTTCTAGTCTCGTCAACCTGTCCCCTAGAGTGTTTAGTTTTTCCACCAACGGCGATGTTATAGATTTAACCCCTTCGCTGCTGGCCCGTTTCCGCCGCTGTGCGGTAAACAAATGAACAGGGGCGGGCCATGACGAACCCCCAGCCGTCATCAGCACACGAGCACCGTAGTGCATGACGGCTGGGGTTCGTCATCGGCATGCAAGGGGTTAACCAGTAGTTCAATCTGGGAGAGTAAAGTCAACTGGGAGGGAAGTACTAGGTGGTCTAATTTTTCTGCAGCCTCTGAGGTTAAGGGGGAGTTAGTGGTGGAAAGTGAGGGGCTTACGGACAGTTTTTGTAGCTTTGGGTGATTCCCATTGTGTTTATCCCCGTCGTGCTTCCTTTTAACGGATGAGACCTGGGGGAGTGCTATACTTTGGGTGTTAACTTTTTGAGGTTCCAGCGGGCAGTCATTAGGGGATAATGTACCGATACTATTTGCATGACAAGGTAAGGCACTAAATTGTTCGAATCTCGTTCCACTGGAACATACCTAGTTTTACACAGAATATTTAATTCCTCTTCCAGTGAGAGGCTTTGCGCAATACCGGCTGTTAGTAAAGGAGAATCTAGGCTGAGTATGCTATCTTCGGACTGGCAAGAATTATTTCCATCTGTTTCACTAGGAATGGGCAGTGTTATCCCTATTTGGGTGGTGGACTTGTGTCCCATGGCATGAATCCCTCTGAGGGATGGGTTTTCTGTAAACCCCCTTACGAGTCATAATGTGGCTTGGTTATGGGTAAGATGTATATGGGTAATACCAAGCAGCGACACGGTCAGGAAATTTAAAGTACAAAAGTTAAAGTCCATTAATAAGATCAAATATCAGGTAAACCACAAAGTATGGAGTCCAAGTCTCTTTACCTCCTCTTGTGAAAAAGCCAAGGGGGGTGGTCCGTCCCGTCCTCCTCAGGCCTCTGAGGGCCACAGAGGGCCCGCCCCTTGCCCGGGCTTAGCCCGGCGCTACCCGCGCGCTACCTGCGACGCGGAGGGCAGTCCTTCATTTTAAGCGCCTCCGGGCGCTCCCTGATTACTGGAGGCGGCGTCCAGCCGCTGAGGATCATGGGGGATGTAGTCCCCTGTCCCGGCGGCTGCGCTGCGGTGTCCTGGCAGCAGCGGCGATGGCGGGGATAGAGGAGCCCTGGGTTGAGGTGCACGAGGCAGCAGGTAAGGGACTGCATTTTGGCACCACAGCACAAACAGGATGGCCTCCCGCTCCCCCGAGGGCAGTCCTTCGTTTTAAGCGCCTCCGGGCGCTCCCTGATTACTGGAGGCGGCGTGCAGCCGCTGAGGATCTTGGGGGATGTAGTCCCCTGTCCCGGGGGCCACGCTGCGGTGTCCTGGCAGCAACGGCGATGGCGGGGATAGAGGAGCGCTGGGTTGAGGTGCACGAGGCAGCAGGTAAGGGACAGCACTTTGGCCCTACAGCACAAACAGGAGGGCCTCCCGCTCCCCCGAGGGCAGTCCTTTGTTTTAAGCGCCTCCGGGCGCTCCCTGATTACTGGAGGCGGCGTCCAGCCACTGAGGATCTTGGGGGTTGTAGTCCCCTGTCCTGGCAGCCGCGCTGCTGTGTCCTGGCAGCAGCGGCGATGGCGGGGATAGAGGAGCGCTGGGTTGAGGTGCACGAGGCAGCAGGTAAGGGACAGCACTTTGGCCCCACAGCACAAACAGGAGGGCCTCGAGTCGAGTTAATGGGTTTGCTAGGCAGCTGGCTGGTGGTGTCTGTGGTTCTGGATGAGTTTAGAAGAGTCCAGTTACAATTCTTCTGATCTCACAGACGACGCTCAGTGCATGAGCTCTAAAGATGCTGGAGATGTTCTAACAGCAAAGTAAATCCTACGAAGATTCCATGGGTCAGGGGACCTTTGATTAGTGTGGGCACACTTGGAGCCAGGTTCTCTAACTGAAAATACTGGTTCACCAGTTTCCACTAGGCATCTGGCCAACACATCTAACACATTTGTATCAGCGAGGGCTAATCTGAAGGCTCAAGTGTTTTATCTGGATATTACTTTAAGACCTGGCATTTACCTAACATAAAGATAAAACAAATACTTCAGAATATCTCTATGGTTGCAAAGGGGAAGTTCCAATGCCCTACATTGTCAGAGGTGGTACTTCATGGGTTCCCTGACTATTAAGCTTGTCATGCTGTCTGATGTTCTACAACCCACTAAATGATGTTGGTATTATTGGCAGATGTGCTGCAAGATCTTAATGGCTCCTGGGCAACTCTCTTCTGCAAGGTGACTTCCATGCGGGCTTTAGTCCTCTGTGCCTTGTGTGTCTTCCCTTGTTGGGGAGCTTGTATGTTTACATGGTAGACAGGAAAGATTCCTCCTCTTCCAGGAAAATATTGCCGGTAGGGGGGCTCATTTAAGAGTAGAAAGCAATACCAAGCACACTCCTGTTCTGGCCTACATGTCTTTGCGGTTTTGCGCAGTGCTTCTTCTTGAGCCCAGACTAGGTACAAGTGCTTGGGCATTAGCAAGAAACCAGGGCGGAGTAAGGCTCAAGCTTTCTTAAGGAATTCAAACTCTCCCAGAACCCAGACAGTGTACATTTTCCCCGACTTTCTTCCCATATTTCTTAAGTATTATGTGGTATTGAAGGGGTGCCTTACCATGTAATACTAGTACAATACACAAAGATGGACTCCGGGTACTCTCTCAGTGCTCCTTTTCTTAGTCCTGATAGAGTGGCAAAGAGCAGGCAGGCTGCTTAGAGTAACGTGGTAAGCATATCACATAACCAACAAGGACGATAAGTTATTGCCACCACTAAAGAGAAATCCAACACCAATTTATAAAATTAGTTCTGATGTTAATATACTTTTAGACACCAAAACAAAATCAACACATACAGTATAACAGGAGCTAACAATGTCAAAGCATTAAATTAATCAGTACTTTGCAATGTGAAAACATTACTGTTGCGGTCAATGGGAAAAACACATACATGCAATTGGTTACTTAGAGAGTGAGTTCAACAGAACCTACTTGGAGTTAAGGTCTTGTGAGTCCCTGGACTAGATCACGACAGGTACCACAACTTTATCTGGTTCAGTGTAGAAGGTTGTAGAGGTTCACTTTTGCTGTCAAACGGAGCTGTCAATCAGCTCGCAGGGTTGAAATGGTTAATTTAATAAAAAGGTACTTGCGGGCGAGTTGAAAAAAACCCTTTGTAACTTAAGCAAGGAGCTGGCCCAGGACCAGGAGTCTCCAGGCTGATCCGATCTATCTGGCTCGGGCGACTCGGTGCAGAGGTGCTCTTGGATGTCCCTTGTACTGAACAGGATCCGTAACCAGAGGAACGTGCAGCTGTGCCAAGAGAAGGTAAAAACAAATGCAAGATCTTTATGATGGAGCCACAGGGTTGGCTGGTCATTTGTGCTGGTGAATCTCTTCTCTGGAAGCATCGAGTAAAGCAGGATGTAGCCGGACTGTCCACCAACAAGCCTTGGTACCTGCAATCACCCTGTTTGAGGAAATCGTTATCCAGATGACCAGGGGAACGTTGTAGAAAGCTAAGCCTGGCTGAAGGTTGAGACTACAGTTCCCATAAGCCACTTGCCCAAGGACTTTGAGTGGTCATGCTGGACGATTCGGGGAGCAGGACCTCGAGGATTTAGCGAATTGTGCCTGCCCACTGCAGGGGACTAGTTCCTCTAGCTCAAGGGAGTTCTAGTGAAGTCTGGAGTTTACAGATGGGTTTATCTTCCTTGTGGAACCAGTTTCTTACCTTGTAAATGTAAATGTATTGCGACTTATATAGGGCACGTATCACCCGAAGGCATCAAGGCGCTTGCCTTGGGAACCCGTCCTGGCTTTTTCTCTGTGAGATAACCCCTATTGGGCATCCCCAAGGTGAAAGCCAGGCATCCCGCAGCGGGTGGGCCGCCGTAGTGGAGATTAGGAAAGCTATTTCCCAGAGATGCAGCGTGGGACCCCATGATTAGAATAGGCACTGAGGCGAGAATTATCGAGTCCATGGATATTTTTGGGCTCAGGACCCTGCCGCGTCGGGAATTGAACCCTGGTCCCAGGCCAGACCTCTGCATCAGGGTCTGCCGCTCTAATCAGTGAGCCACACTTCTCCACCTTGGTCAAGTCTTAGTACATCAGGTGCAGGGTGGCTACCACAGGTGCAGAGCTTATCACCTATCTTCTTGGAGTCCTGCCTTGTTGTGGAAATGGGCCTCTTCTTGTTATCACCTTGAACCTAGGGGTCTCACCACTGGGGTGTCTCGTACATCCTAAATGAAGTGGGTGTTAGTGGGTGTGAGAACTAGTAGCCAATGAGCATCTAGGGGCATATTATCAAGCCTGTGCGCTAAAATTATCGCCGCTTTATCGGCCGAAAACTGCCGATAAAGCGGCGATAATGGGCTTGATAATATGCTCTATGGAATTCCAATCGAAGCACATGTTAGATGTGAAGACATCTAACATGGGCTTCGATTGGAATTCCACAGAGCATATTATCAAGCCCATTATCGCCGCTTTATCGGTCGTTTTCGGCCGATAAAGCGGCGATAATTTTAGCGCACAGGCTTGATAATATGCCCCGTAGTCTTTAAGCTAAACTGCCCTAGTATCAATGACATCCTGTGGATGTATGTCGCTAAAACTACTCAGAACCTGATTTCTAGCCTGAATTCAAGATGGCCAAAACATCCTCGACTGTGAACTTCAGTTGCAAGACCCTAGATGTGTGGTCAGCCTCGTGGAGGTAGACACCTCCTGCATAATTTCCTGCCAGTCCACGAAAAACAGTGCCTGGAGAAGGGGGAGGCTCTATCCTCAAGTGGGGGATAAATTCCGCTGTCCAGTGGCACCAGCGAAGCCTTTGAGACTCACAGCTGCACTGGTCTTAATCGCTAGCCAGCATCTGTGGACTGAGGTGTTGCCTCCTGCTCACACAGGTCTTTGTCTGCAGCCTTTAGGAGTGGCACACACTCCCCAACATGAGGTCACACTTCTGTCTTGGCGGCAAATCTTCAAAAAAAAACACCAACACACAAGAACATTGGGTTAACTTGTTGGATACTATCTAAAGTGCCACCTAGGAACATGCTGGTTAAACACCACCATGGTGTTGGGATTAAAAATCACAGTGTTTGACACCAAACACGAAAGAAATTAGTCGGGCCATTATGGAGATGGGCATATAGGTAATGTTCATATGCATGCCCATGTTTTCCATCGGACATCCTGTCAGTCGTTGTAGAATCACGTTTAGAACGTTACCACAGGGCAATATATGCTTACACATATATTTCCACACATATATTATAATGCAATAGTACATTACTTTATTCGATAAAAAATTTCATCATAAAAGTATACAATTTATACAGTACATTAAAAGGAAGATTTAAAAAAACAGGAACCCACCAATCCTATATATATAAAAACAGCATCACATACTACCCAAATTCTAAAAATTATAAAATATACGCTAAAAACAGATGCATAAGAACCATAGAAAACATCCTACCATGGGGCCATCTGGCGGTTAGGTTAAATAGGGGTAGGCTTGACCCTCCTTGTACGTGTCTGCCATGCACTACCCAAGTATTTAACTACCCCACACACCATAGCGGTAGAGGACGTGTCGGTGCAAAGGACCCATAGGCCATTTTGTGACACCTAAGGCCCAGCCCCTTGCATAGTGGTTTTAACCATATTTTCCTGGCGACCCTAAATGCCGGGCAGGCAAAGAGAAAATGCGCCACAGACTCATTGGGGGCTGCACATCCAGGACAGGCTTTTGATAGATCACCTAGGTTATTCCACCCAGAGGTAAAATCATTCACCGGTAAAGTCCCGAGCCTGAGTTTTAGGTAAAGTGATCTATCCAGAGGTTTCTCTATGAAGTCTAAGAAGGGTTCAAGTTTTCTTATCCATTTAATCTCAAGGAATCGCTCGGAAAGAGGACCCCCTGCACCTCTGCGTGTGGCCATCTCCTGGACCCAGTCCCAATAGAGCTTCTTAATCACTAACTTGGGAGGCGGTGTTTGGCTCGTCCATGATTCACTTAAGCCCAATTGCACAACCAACTGTCTCAGGTTGCACAGCCACTTGATCTTGTTGCCTGTGTTGAGCAAAATAAGTTCATCTAGAACTGCTGCATAGTTGTGGAGCTCCTGGGTCCTTCTCAGTATCATAATGCACCCTTCCTACTGGGCTATGGGATGCCTGCCTTATAGGTGACTGACATATGC